>NW_027457583.1:685000-985000 GCF_050624435.1 Tenrec ecaudatus | reverse complement strand
AAGCCCACCTAACATCCATGCAAACTTTCTGGTTTGAGTTATCTGTGAAAGGAATCATAGGCTCACAGTAATTCACATTTTTTTTCTTTGAAAATGTGCCCGTATTCCTTTCTGAACCTAAGAAGGTGGCCCCTCTGTCCACCAAGGAATTTACTGGCTGGCCTCCTACATGGAGAGTTAAGGTGGCGAAGGGAAAAAGAGCTCTGACTCCTTCATTCAGCTTCTTCAAGCATTATTGTCTCTTGCTTGGGTCTTTCTAGGTGCAGATGAGACCCGTCCACTCTACTGGAGGGTCGTGCACCTTTCCTGGGGTTTTCAAGGCACTGATTTTTCCAGTGTCCTTCTTTCCTGCAGTAGGCACATTGATCCTTCCCCATGGCTTGGCGGTGCCCACAGGTTAGTCTCTCCATGAGTGGGCCATGCTCTCCTTTTCCTGAGTCTCTGGGGTCTCTCATGGCAATTACTAGTATTTTAGCTAGTTTCTTTGTCTCTGTCGTGCTAGGGTCATCTCTGTTGTTATACACTCAATGAGCCACTTGAACCAAATCACTAAGATTTTTCCGTTCAAACCCTTCCAACTTCTTTTTCATATCTGAGGCAGACTGACTGAGTAATAAAGGCAATACTTATTGCCCTCCGGTTCTCGGAGCCGTTAGGGGTATAAAGCCCGTAGTCTTACATCAGCTACTCTAGAAAGGCAGGCGGACATTCTCTTATAAGAGCCTGAAAATTCTCACTGACCTTAGATACAGTCATAGGTTTCCTAGTTCTTCCAACAGAGGGTCGTTTAAGAGCAACGGGTGATACCTGGTAAAGCCCTCTGGGCCTTGCTAGGAATTGAGATCCCACATTGATCGTATAGTGGCCAAAAGAGTTTCTCTCAAGTGGGGAGTGCCCACTCGCTGACCACCAGGTTCACTGACTGCTTACTGGGCCTCTGTCTGGAAGGGCTACCCTTCCTCCGTGGTGAACAGCACCTGGAGAAGTTGCTGGCAATTATACAGGTGGGCTGATGAGTATGGAAATCATACCAGTACTAGTGTGTGTAGGGGGCAGCTGGTTGGGGGTGGGGGTGACGTTGGGGGGGGGGCGGTGGGGGAGGGAGTGACTCAATAAGGGCCTGTTAGAAGTTTTCTATTTCTGGACCCTAGAAAACTTATAGGGCGGGGTTGGAACCAAAGGGTCTGAAGCCAGCTCTCCCACTCCCAGAGTTTTCCTGCAAACTGGGATAAAGCCGATTAGGGGAGAGAGATCGGGAGGGGAGGGGAGGGGAAGGTGGGGGAGAGGGAGGTGGTGGGGGAGGGGGTGGGGGAGGGATGGCCTCCACCTATGTGGTTTTGGGAACTTGGACCGTTTGTTTTTCCGGTCCTGCCATGTTTCGTGAAACCTTGGAAACAAGGACCCTTTCTTTGAGGGAGGGAGTAAGTCTTATATTTGCAGGCTTCTTCGTGGCAATGTCAGCCCACACTTGAATTAAAGGGATCAAATCGGGATGTCCTGGTTCCCCTTAACCAAAACTATGAACTCTTAGTAATAGGGGATGGGAAAACTAGTCTTGCGTGGGTCAATCAGCGACTCCTTCTGCCCCATTACTTTTAAACAAATTGTAGTGTCTCCAAGCTATTGGGTTGAAACCACATCCTCTTGGTGACCGCCTAGAGCATGGGTCCTCAAACTACAGCCTATGGGCCACATGCAGACAGCCGAGGATATTGAGCCTTTTTGCCGGGTGTTTGTGCCCCATTTATTTTTTTTTTTTGAACTTCAAATCAAGATGTGCATGGTGCACATGAATTTTTTCATAATTTTTGTTGTTTTTTTAACTATAGTTTGCCCCTCCAATAGCCTGAGGTACAGTAAACTGGCCCCCTGGGTAAACAGTTTCAGGACCCCTGCCCTAAGGTATCCTGGACTTAGGGGTTACTAATCTCCCAGCCCTGAAACATCCCTGAACATTCTACCTGTTGTAGGAGGCACCATGTGAATTTGGACCCCAGGTAATTTACAAGCCTTTACTCCAATTGATCCCAAGAAAATTCAAAATGACTTAGGCAGTTACTCTATTATGGTCACTTTTGACTCCTCCTGTACTAGCCCATTATTTCCATTTAACTCTATAATGCGGAGCATGATGTTTTCATAACATTAAAAAATGTATATATTCATATATATATTTGTAACTATGAAAGTCCACAACAAAAAGAAAATAATTTTTCCCAAAATTAAAATTGAAGTGTTATAGGGTTAAAAATAATGATGGGTCTTATCAGCGGGTCCAAGACCTTAGCATCATAAATGAATCAGTGATCCCACTGCACCTAGTAGTGCCCAAACCTGTGCCCTCCTAGGGGAAAGTGTGAATGCTTTTATCCATTTTCCTGTACTTCCAATGAACAAACACACATGCCTGGTAATCCTAAGGTTTTTTTGTTTCCTGTGACACTCACCTAATTTCAAGCTACTGCCACCTCACAAGCTTAGCCTTGTCGTAGTCAAACTGTTCACCTTTTAGACCGTTTGTTTTTCCCAGAAGTTATCGGGTGACTAAAACTTCCGAACCAAGTGTGCCAGGTCCACGACTACCATCTCCTGGACCACCTCAACCTTATCCATCCTGGATAAAGTTGCCCTCAATGGACAACCCCTCCCAGCAGTGTAGGAAGGGTATGGACCCAAAGCCCCACCTCGCCCCTTTTGCCAGCAGGAAGTAGCTAGAGATGTCGTCGCCCACTACCCCAATGTTTTGGGTCCATACCTCTTCAGGTGGGCAAATGTTAGGTAGCTATCCTAGGGGCTGGGGCATCCGTTATGCATGGCCATAGGGCCAAGATTAGAGCTCAGTTAGGAGAGGCACTCTGTGTATGCTCAGAGGTCCAGGTTTTTGGCCATGAAGGGGAGGTACACCTGGGTGGGTCCTGTACCTGGAGTGACTAACCTAGGACATGTAAATTCAATTCAGCCACTGGGGTCGGCCAGACATGCCCACCACGCCTCCCTAACGCTCATAAAACTCACTTGAGTGACAGACCAGGCTTCTGCGTGATTTCTCTCTCACTCAGGAAGGCTCTTTGGAGTCAGCAGGTCTGCACATAAGTGGCTCATGGATACTGTTCAGATGCATGGCTTTCTGCTTTCAAGGGTTTTTGTCTCAGCTGGCTGGAAGGGAGGAGGTAGTACGTCTGGATCAGAGAGTATCCATGTCCACAAGCGAGGCTGCTCATTCCACAGTCCTGGAAGTGCTTTATGAAAACCCTGTGCTTTGCAATGTCACTCCTTGTAGATTAGAGTGGGAGGAGCTGGGACCAAAGTATGCTGCCTCTTACTCCCAGTTGCAGGTTTCTGGATGCTGATTGTATCTCTTACAGCATCAGTTAGTGGGCTTGTTGTCTGCCTCAGGCTTTGTTCACGGAGATCCTCCAGCTAGTTGGTGGTGTGTGCGCCTGAGCAGAGTCTTCCTTTAAATCCCCCATGAGTCGTAGTCTTCCCATGGTGTGGACTCTATGAAAGCCGTGCCCCAGACAGCACACTTACAAAGGAGGGTGGGCCCTGCAGGACAGAGGACCATTCCCCCTGTGGAATGGCCTCAGAGACCCACCTCCCTCACTGGCCAGCTGCTGGGGCTGTGGGCCCTAAGCTTCATGCCTGACTCAGGAATAGACACAGGGTGAGGAGACTCCAGTAGTTGTTTTGACTGGTCTAATACAGCCTGAGATCATCATTGCATGAGCCCTCTGCCCAGATTATTTTTGTTTCTTTTATGATCCTTTTATGAAGGGTTCCTACAACACTAACCACAATCAATATATACATCAGTTGTTTGAAGCACATCTGTACATTAATTGCCCTCATTATTCTCAAAATATCCACTCTCCACCCAAGCCCCTGGCCTCAGCTCCTCATTTTTCCCCCCTCAATGCCCGCCACCCATCCCTCATCAATCCTTGGAATTGTATTAATTCTTTTGTCATATCTTCACCCACCTTTCTTTTGAGGTCAGTGAAGATCCTTGTAATCAGTTCCCACTTTCCATCCTGCCCTTCCTCCACCCTCCCACTATCTCCACTCATAACACTGGTCCTAAAGCGCCCTTCCACCCTGGATTCCCCATGTTTGAAACTCCTATCTGTACTAGAATACCTTCCCTAGTTTGGCCAGATTTGTATGGTAGAACTGGGATCATGATAGTGGGGCAAGAGGAAGCATTAAGAACTAGAGGAAAGTTGTGTTTCATCTTTGCTGTCTCATACCCTGTATTCTTTAATCTCCTTTGTGAGATCCTTCTGTAAGTGGATGTGTGTGCACTGCAAATAAGTTTTGGGTCAATACCCGGCATTCCCCTCTCATTCTCCATGATAAGGTTTTTTTTATTCTCATGATGCCTGTTGCCTTATCCTTTTGAAACTTTGTGATCATACAGGCTGGTATGCTTCCTCCATGTGGGCTTTGTTGCTTCTGAGCCAGATGGCTGCTTCTTTACCTTCAAGCCTTTAAGACCACACACGCTATATTTTTAGGTAGCTGGACACCATCGGCTTTCTTCACCGCATTTGCTTATTAAGCCGCTTTGTGGTCAGTGATCGTGTAGGGAAGGTGAGCATCATAGAATGCCAATTTAATTGAAGAGTGTTCTTGCAATGAGGGAGTCCATGAGCGGAGGCCTATGTCCTTCTGCTACCTTAATACTAAATCTATAAACATATGGACATAGATCTATTTCCCCATGCCCCTTTGTAAATATATGTACATACTTTTATTTAGACGTCTATAACTGGCCCTTGCTTCCCAGCTCACTCTTCTATACCCTTTGATTTTCCTCTTGTGCCCACTGTCATGCTCAGTCTTCCTTTGTGTTTCAGTAATTCCTCTTGGTTTCATTACCCTTGATCACGCCCTACCAGGCCTCCTACATCCCCTTCACCACCGATTTCCATCACTTGTTGTTCCCTTGTCTCTGGGTTTCTTGACACTACTTCCTTTCCCCCCCACCGTGCTCACTCCCATGCCCAATGGAAAGGTCCGGTCACATGTTTACTCCTCCAGATTCTTCATCCAGCCTCTCTTAATTAGACAGACCTGTGAAGGTAATAACATGCACAAAACAAGACTGATCAAAACCAAGCAGCAAAAAGAAAAAAAAAACAAAGAAAAATGAAAACAAAACCCAACCAAAATCCAATGACACTAGAAGAAAAAAACACTAACCAAGAAAGAAAAGTACAAGGACTGTGTGGTGAACTTTAGGAGTGTTTTCCAGTCCAGTCTGTTGGGGCACCGAGCCCTGACCACAAAGTCCATCTTTGGCATTCCCCGGGGACTTTGATGCTCCGTTTCCTTTCTCTTCTGCTGCACTCTCTTAGTGTCATGCCTCGATGTGGCAGGATCAGTTCGGGCGCAGTTCCCACATTGTGTGTCCAGTGTTGTCCCCTCTAGGGCTATGGGTCTTTGAGGGACGTTTCTCATCGTGGGGCTGCCCATGTGGTCTTCTCTGTGGACTGGCTTCTCTGATTGGGAACATCATCCTCAAGGTGTATTGGGCCAGGATGTGCTCCATTCTCCCCTCCTCCCCCTTGTTCTGCCCTGTGTTCTCTGATCAGATATGTCCCTCTCCGCGAGCTGCAGATCCGGTGCCATCCTGTGAAATACAATCTTTTGGGGCTGCAAGGATGTGGGGGTGGGGGGTGGGTATCAGCTCAGATCTTTTGAGAGTCCAGGAGATATTGACTGCTCGATGGGCACAGTTCTGTGGGGCACCGAGCTCTTGGTCCAGACGCTGGTTGTGAATATGACTTTGTTGTTAACCAGTTGTGTGTCTCTGGGTCAACTCCCGTGTGTTTTTGAGTGAGTTTTCTAATCTGCAAAGTAAATGTACAGGATTATCCAGACTCCCATGTCAGCAAGTTATCGAGAGGGGTTAATCAGAGACTGTTTCATATAGTGTGTACCTGCGCGCCGCATTCTAGACCTGCGATGGCAATTATGAGCTCAGGATAGAGATGGTGTCCAGCAGGTAACATACGTGGCTCCACATTGAAACAGGAAGCCCACTGTGGAGATTTGGTCCTTCCGTTGATGGCCACCGGCCACCTAGTCTTCTCCTGCTATAACTGCTTCACTGGCTCAGCAGCTGAGCCAGAAGCCAGTGATATCATAACCAGGTGGCTAACTGGGCCAAAGGGCTGATAGATATTTGTTATTTTGTTGTCTTGGGAAACCCACCTACCCTCCATGCAAACCTTCTGGTGTGAGTTATCTGTGGAAGGAATCATAGGCTCACAGTAATTCACATCTTTCTTCTTGAAAATGTGCCCATATTCCTTTCTGAACCTGACAAGGTGGCCCCTGTGTCCACCAAGAAATTTACTGCCTGGCCTCCTACTTGGAGAGTTAGCCTGGGCTTTTGGCGGCGAAGTGAAACAGAGCCCTGACCCCTTCATTGAGCTTCTTCAAGCATTATTGTCTCTTGCTTGGGTCTTTCTACGTGCAGATGAGGCCCATCCACTCTAGTGGAGGGTCGTGCACCTCTCCTGGGGTTTTCAAGGCACTGATTTTTCCAGTGTCCTTCTTTCCTGCAGTAGGCACATTGGTCCTTCCCCATGGCTTGGCGGTGCCCACAGGTTAGTCTCTCCGTGAGTGGGCCATGCTCTCCTTTTCCTGAGTCTCTGGGGTATCTCATGGCAATTACGATTATTTTAGCTAGCTTCTTTGTCTCTGTCGTGCTAGGGTCATCTCTGTTGTTATACACTCAATGAGCCACTTGTACCAAATCGCTAAGATTTTTCCCTTCAAACCCTTCCCACTTCTTTGTCATGTCTGAGGCAGACTGACTGAGTAATAAAGGCAATACTTATTGCCCTCCTGTTTTCAGTGCCTCCGGGCCGTTAGGGGTATAAAGCCCGTAGGCTTCCCTCAGCCACTCTAGAAAGGCAGGCGGATATTCTCTTATAGGAACCTGAAAATTCTCACTGACCTTAGATAAATTCATAGGTTTCCTAGCTCTTCTGCAGAGGGTCATGTAAGAGCAATGGTTGATACCTGGTAAAGTCCTCTGGGCCTTGCTAGGAATTGAGATCCCACATTGTTGGTGCAGTGGCCAAAAGAGTTTCTCTCAAGTGGGGAGTGCCCACTCGCTGACCATCAGGTTCACTGATTGCTTACTGGGCCTCTGTCTGGAAGGGCTACCCTCCTCCGTTGTGAACAGCACCTGGAGAAGTTGTTGGCAAGCATTCCAGGTGGGCTGATGAGTATGGAAGTCATACCAGTACTAGTGTGTGTGGGGGGCTGCTTGTTAGGGGTGGGGGTGAGTTTGGGGGGCCGGTGGGGGAGGGAGTGACTCAATAAGGGCCTGTTAGAAGTTTTCTATTTCTGGACCCTAGAAACCTTATAGGGCGGGGGTTGAAAGAAAGGGTTTGAAGCCAGCTCTCCCACTCCCAGAGTTCTCCTGCAAAATGGGATAAAGACGATTAGGGGAGAGTGATGGGGAGGGGAGGGGAGGGGAGGGGTGGGGGAGTGATGGGGGAGGGGAGGGGTGAGGGAGGGGAGGGGTGGGGGAGGGTGATGGGGAGGGATGGCCTCCACCTATGTGGTTTTGGGAACTTGGACCGTTTGTTTTTCCGGTCCTTCCATGTTTCCTGAAACCTTGGAAACAAGGGCCCTTTCTTTGCGGGAGGGAGTAAGTCTTTTATATTTGCAGGCTTCTTAGTGGCAATGTCAGCCCACACTTGAAGTAACGGGATCAGATCGGGATATCCTGGTTCCCTTTAACCATAACTATGAACTCTTAGTAATAGGGGGTGGGAAAACTAGTCTTGCGTGGGTCAATCAGGGACTCCTTCTGCCCCATCACTTTTAAACAAATTGTAGAGTCTCCAAGCTTTTGGGTTGAAACCACATCCTCTTGGTGAATGCCGAGAGCAGGGGTCCTCAAACTACAACCTGTGGGCCACATGCAGACAGCCGAGGACGTTGATCCTTTCTGCCGGGTGTATGTGCCCCATTTATTTTTTTTTTTGAACTTCAAATCAAGATGTGCAGTGTGCACATGAATTTGTTCGTAATATTTGTTTTTTTAAACTATAGTCTTTCCTTCAAAAGGCCTGAGGGATAGTGAACTGGCCCCCTGGGTAAACAGTTTAAGGACCCCTGCCCTAAGGTATCCTGGACTTAGGGGTTATTAATCTCCCAGCCCTGAAACATCCCTGAACATTCTACCCGTTGTAGGAGGCACCATGGGAATTTGGACCCCGGGTAATTTACAAGCCTTTACTCCAATTGAACCCAAGAAAATTCAAAATGGCTTAGGCAGTTACTCTATTTTGGTCACTTTTGACTCGTCCTGCACTAGCCCATTATTTCCATTTAACTCTATAACGCGAAGCATGATGTTTTCATAACATTAAAAAATGTATATATTAATACATATATATATATATTTATAACTATGAAAGTCCACAACAAAAAGAAAATTTTTTCCCAAAATTAAAATTGAAGCGTTATAGGGTTAAAAAGAAGGATGGGTCTTATTAGCGGGTCCAAGACCTTAGCATCATAAATGAATCAGTGATCCGACTGCACCTAGTAGTGCCCAAACCTGTGCCCTCCTAGGGGAAAGTGTGAATGCTTTTATCCCTCTTCCTGTACTTCCAATGAACAAACACACATGTCTGGTAATCCTAAGATTATTTTTGTTTCCTGTGACACTCACCTAATTTCAAGGCCACTGCCACCTCACAAGCTTAGCCTTGTCGTAGTCAAACTGTTCACCTTTTAGACCGTTTGTTTTTCTCAGAAGTTATCGGGTGATTAAAGCTTCTGAACCAAGTGTGCCAGGTCCACGACTACCATCTCCTGGACCACCTCAACCTTATCCATCCTGGATAAAGTTGCCCTCAATGGACAACCCCTCCCAGCAGTGTAGGAAGGGTATGGACCCAAAGCCCAACCTCGCCCCTTTTGCCAGCAGGAAGCAGCTAGAGATGTCGTCGCCCAGTACCCCAAAGATTTGGGTCCATATCTCTTCAGGGGGGCAAATGTTTGGTAGCTATGCTAGGGACTGGGGCATCCGTTATGCATGCCCATAGGGCCAAGATAAGAGCCCAGTTAGGAGAGGCACCCTGTGCATGCTCAGAGGTCCAGATTTCTGGCCATGAAGGGGAGGTCACCTGGGTGGTTCCTGTACCTGGATTGACCAATCTAGGCCATGTAAATTCAATTCAGCCACTGGGGTCGGCCAGACTTGCCCACCACGCCTCCCTAACGCTCATAAAACTCTCTTGGGTGCAGACCAGGCTTCTGCATGATTTCTCTCTCACTCAGGAAGGCTCTTTGGAGGCAGCTGTGCTGCACATGAGTGGCTGGTGGATACTGTTCAGATGCATGGCTTTCTGCTTGCAAGGGTTTTTGTCTCAGCTGACTGTAAGGGAGGAGGTAGTACGTCTGGATCACAGAGTATCCATGTCCACAAACGAGGCTGCTCATTCCACAGTCCTGGAAGTGCTTTATGAAAACCCTCTGCTTTGCAATGTCACTCCTTGTAGATTAGAGTGGGAGGGGCTGGGACCAAGGTATGCTGCCTCTTACTCCCAGTTGCAGGTTTCTGGATGCTGATTGTAGCTCTTACAGCATCAGTTAGTGGGCTTGTTGTCTGCCTCAGGCTTTCTTTGTTCACGGAGATCCTCCAGCTAGTTGGTGGTGTGTGCGCATGAGCAGAGGCTTCCTGCCAATTCCCCATGAGTAGTAGAGCTCCCATGGTGTGGACTCCATGAAAGCCTTGCCCCAGGCAGCATGCTTACAAAGGAGGGTGGGCCCTGCAGGACAGAGGACCATTCCCCCTGTGGAATGGCCTCAGAGATTCACTTCCCTCTCTGGCCAGCTGCTGGGGCTGTGGGTCCTAAGCATCATGGCTGACTCAGTAATAGACACAGGGTGAGGAGACTCCAGTAGCTGTTTTGACTGGTCTAATCCAGCCTGAGATCATCCTTGCATGAGCCCTCTGCCAAGATTATTTTTGTTTCTTTTATGATCTTTTCATTAGTGGCTCCTACAACACTAACCACAATCCATAAATACATCATCTGTTTGAAGCCCATCTGTACATTAATTGCCCTCCTTATTCACAAAATATCCACTCTCCACCCAAGCCCCTGGCCTCAGCTCCTCATTTTTCCCCCCTCAATGCCCGCCACCCATCCCTCATCAATCCTTGGAAATGTACTAATTCTTTTGTCATATTTTCACCCACCTTTCTTTTGAGGTCAATGAAGATCCTTGTAATCGGTTCCCACTTTCCATCCTGCCCTTCCTCCACCCTCCCAGTATCTCCACTCATAACACTGGTAAAGGGCCCATCCACTCTGGATTCCCCGTGTTTGAAATTCCTATCGGTACTAGAATACCTTCTCTAGTTTGGCCAGATTAGTATGGTAGAACTGGGATCATGATAGTGGGGCAAGAGAAAGCATTAAGAACTAGAGGAAAGTTGTGTTTCATCTTTGCTGTCTCATACCCTGTATTCTTTAATCTCCACTCTGAGATCCTTCTGTAAGGGGATGTCCAGTGCACTGCAAATAGGTTTTGGGTCTATACCCGGCAGTCCCCTCTCATTCTCCATGATAAGATTTTTTTGTTCTCATGATGCCTGTTGCCTTATCCCTTTAAAACTTTGTGATCACACAGGCTGGTATGCTTTCTCCATGTGGGCTCTGTTGCTTCAGAGCCAGATGGCTGTTTCTTTACCCTCAGGCCTTTAAGACCCCACACGCTATATCTTTAGGTAGCTGGACACCATCGGCTTTCTTCACCACATTTGCTTATGCAGCCGCTTTGTGGTCAGTGATTGTGTAGGGAAGGTGAGCATCTTAGAATGCCAATTTAATAGAACAGTGTTATTGCAATGAGGGAGTCCTTGAGCGGAGGCCCTATGTCCATCTGCTACCTTAATACTAAATCTATAAACATATGGACATAGATCTATTTCCCCATGCCCCTTTGTAAATATATGTACATATGTACATGCCTTTATTTAGACGTCTATAACTGGCCCTTGCTTCCCAGCTCACTCTTCTATACTCTTTGATTTTCCTCTTGTGCCCACTGACATGCTCAGTCTTCCTTTGGGTTTCAGTAATTCCTCTTGGTTACATTACCTTTGATCACGCCCTACCAGGCCTCCTACATCCCCCTCACTACCGTTTTCCATCACTTGTTGTACCCTTGTCTCTGGGTTTCTTTACACCACTTCCTTTCCCCCCACCGTGCTCACTCCCATGCCCAATGGAAAGGGCCGGTCACATGTTTACTCCTCCAGATTGTTCATCCAGCCTCTCTTAATTAGACAGACCTGTAAAGGTAATAACATGCACAAAACAAGACTGAGCTAAACCAAGCAGCAAAAAGAAAAACAAACAAACAAAAATGAAAACAAAACCCAACCCAAATCCAATGACACTAAAAGAAAACAACACTAACCAGAAAGAAAAGTACAAGGACTGTGTGGTGAACTTTAGGAGTGTTTTCCAGTCCAGTCTGTGGGGGCACCGAACCCTGACCACAAAGTCCACCTTTGGCATTCCCCGGGGACTTTGATGCTCCGTTTTCTTACTCTTCCGCTGCACTCTCTTAGTGTCATGCCTCGATGTGGCAGGATCAGTTCGGGCGCAGTTCCCACACTGTGTGTCCAGTGTTGTCCCCTCTAGGGCTGTAGGTCTTTGAGGGACGTTTCTCATCGTGGGGCTGCCCATGTGATCTTCTCTGTGGACTGGCTTCTCTGATTGGGAACATAATCCTCAAGGTGTATTGGGCCAGGATGTACTCCATTCTCCCCTCCTCCCCCTTGTTCTGCCCTGTGTTCTCTGATCAGATATGTCCCTCTCTGCGAGCTGCAGATCCGGTGCCATCCTGTGAAATACAATCTTCGGGGGCTGCAAGGATGTGTTGAGAGTCCAGGAGCTATTGACTGCTCGATGGGCACAGTTCTGTGGGGCACCGTGCTCTTGGTCCAGATGCTGGTTGTGAATATGACTTTGTTGTTAACCAGTTGTGTGTCTCTGGGTCAACTCCTGTGTGTTTTTGATTGAGTTTTCTCATCTGGAAAGTAAATGTACTGGATTATCCAGACTCCCATATCAGCAAGTTATCGAGAGGGGTTAATCAGACACTGTTTCATATAGTGTGTACCTGCGCTGCATTCTAGACCTGGGGTGGTAATTATGAGCTCAGGATAAAGATGGCGTCCAGCAGGTGACATACGTGGCTCCATATTGAAACAGGAAGCCCACTGTGGACATTTGGTCCTTCCGTTGATGTCCACCGGCCACCTAGTCTTCTCCTGCTATTACTGCTTCACTGGCTCAGCAGCTGAGCCAGGAGCCAGTGCCATCATAACCAGGTGGCTAACTGGGTAAAGGGCAGATCGACATTTGTTATCTTGTCGTCTTTGGAAACCCACCTACCCTCCATGCAAACCTTCTGGTGTGAGTTATCTGTGGAAGGAATCATAGGCTCACAGTAATTCACATCTTTCTTTTTGAAAATGTGCCCGTATTCCTTTCTGAACCTGAGAAGTTGGCGCCTGTGTCCACCAAGGAATTTACTGGCTGGCCTCCTACATGGACAGTTTGCCTGGGCTTTTGGCGGCGAAGTGAAACAGAGCCCTGACCCCTTCATTCAGCTTCTTCAAGCATTATTGTCTCTTGCTTGGGTCTTTCTAGGTGCAGTTGAGGCCTGTCCACTCTAGTGGAGGGTCGTGCACCTCTCCTGGGGTTTTCAAGGCACTGATTTTTCCAGTGTCCTTCTTTCCTGCAGTAGGCACATTGATCCTTCCCCATGGCTTGGCGGTGCCCACTGGTTAGTCTCTCCGTGAGTGGGCCATGCTCTCCTTTTGCTGAGTCTCTAAGGTCTCTCATGGCAATTACTAGTATTTTAGCTAGTTTCTTTGTCTCTGTCGTGTTAGGGTCATCTCTGTTGTTATACACTCAATGAGCCACTTGTACCAAATCACTAAGATTTTTCCCTTCAAACCCTTCCAACTTCTTTTTCATGTCTGAGGCAGACTGACTGAGTCATAAAGGCAATACTTATTGCCCTCCTGTTCTCGGGACCTCCAGGCCGTTAGGGGTATAAAGCCTGTAGGCTTCCATCAGCCACTCTAGAAACATAGGCGGACATTCTCTTATAAGAGCCTGAAAATTCTGACTGACCTTAGATAAATTCATAGGTTTCTTAGCTCTTCCGCAGAGGGTCATGTAAGAGCAACGGGTGATACCTGGTAAAGCCCTCTAGGCCTTGCTAGGAATTGAGATCCCACATTGTTCGTGTAGTGGCCAAAACAGATTCTGTCAAGTGGGGAGTGCCCTCTCGCTTACCATCAGGTTCACTCACTGCTTCCTGGGCCTCTGCCTGGAAGGGCTACCATTCCTCTGTTGTGGACAGCACGTGGAGAGGTTGCTGGCAGTCATTCCAGGTGGGCTGATGAGTATGGAAGGCATACAAGTACTAGTGTATGTGGGGGGCTGCTGGTTCGGGTTGGGGGTGAGGTTGGGGGGCCGGTGGGGGAGGGAGTGACTCAATAAGTTCCTGTTAGAAGTTTTCTATTTCTGGCCCTTAAAAACCTTATAGGGCGGGGGTGGAACCAAGGGGTCTGAAGCCAGCTCTCTGTCTCCCAGAGTTCTCCTGCAAAATGGGATAAAGCCGATTAGAGAAGAGAGATCAGGAGGGGAAGGGGAGGGGAAGTGAAGGGGAGGGGGGAGGGATTGGGGGAGGGTTACGGGGAGGAATGGCCTCCACCTTTGTGGTTTGGGAACTTGGACCGTTTGTTTTTCGGGTCCTGCCATGTTTCCTGAAACTTTGGAAACAAGGACCCTTTCTTTGAGAGAGGGAGTAAGTCTTTTATATTTGCAGGCTTCTTAGTGGCAATGTCAGCCCACACTTGAATTAAAGGGATCACATCAGGATGTCCTGGTTCCCCTTAACCATATCTATGAACTCTTAGTAATAGGGCATGGGAAAACTAGTCTTGCGTGGGTCAATCAGGGACTCCTTTTGCCCCATCACTTTTAAACAAATTGTATAGTCTCCAAGCTTTTGGGTTGAAACCACATCTTCTTGGTGAACGCATAGAGCAGGGGTCATCAACTACAACCTGTGGGCCACATACAGACAGCCGAGGACATTGATCCTTGCTACTGGGTGTATGTGCCCCATTTATTTTTTTTTTTGAACTTCAAAGCAAGATCTGCAGTGTGTACATGAATTTGTTCGTAATTTTTGTTTTTTTTTTAAACTATACTCTGTCCCTCCAATGGCCTGAGGTACAGTGAACTGGCCCCCTGGGTAAACAGTTTCAGGACCCCTGCCCTAAAGTATCCTGGACTTAGGGGTTACTAATCTCCCAGCCCTGAAACATCCCTGAACATTCTACCCGTTGTAGGAGGCACCATGGGAATTTGGACACCGGGTAATTTACAAGCCTTTACTCCAATTGAACCCAAGAAAATTCAAAATGACTTCGGCAGTTACTCTATTTTGGTCACTTTTGACTCCTCCTGTACTTCCCCATTATTTCCGTTTAACTCTATAACACAGAGCATGATGTTTTCATAACATTTAAAAAATGTATATATTCATATATATATATATATATTTATAACTATGAAAGTCCACAACAAAAAGAAAATAATTTTTTCCCAAAATTAAAATTGAAGCGTTATAGGGTTAAAAAGAAGGATGGGTCTTATCAGCGGGTCCAAGACCTTAGCATCATAAATGAATCTGTGATCCCACTGAACCTAGTAGTGCCCAAACCTGTGCCCTCCTAGGGGAAAGTGTGAATGCTTTTATCCCTCTTCCTGTACTTCCAATGAACAAACACACATGTCTGGTATTCCTAAGATTTTTTTTGTTTCCTTTTGACACTCACCTAATTTCAAGGCCACTGTCAACTCACAAGCTTAGCCTTGTCGTAGTCAAACTGTTTACCTTTTAGACTGTTTGTTTTTCCCAGAAGTTATCGGGTGACTAAAGCTTCTGAACCAAGTGTGCCAGGTCCACGACTACCATCTCCTGGACCACCTCAACCTTATCCATCCTGGATAAAGTTGCCCTCAATGGACAACCCCTCCCAGCAGTGTAGGAAGGGTATGGACCCAAAGCCCCACTTCGCCCCTTTTGCCAGGAGGAAGTAGCTAGAGATGTCTTCGCCCAGTACCCCAAAGATTTGGGTCCATATCTCTTCAGGGGGGCAAATGTTAGGTAGCTATCCTAGGGACTGGGGCATCCATTATGCATGCCCATAGGGCCAAGATAAGAGCCCAGTTAGGAGAGCCACCCTGTGCATGCTCAGAGGTCCAGGTTTCTGGCCATGAAGGGGAGGTACACCTGGGTAGGTCCTGTACCTGGATTGACCAACCTAGGCCATGTAAATTCAATTCAGCCATTGGGGTCGGCCAGACTTGCCCACCATGCCTCCCTAACGCTCATAATACTCACTTGAGTGACAGACCAGACTTCTGCATGATTTCTCTCTCACTCAGAAAGGCTCTTTGTAGGCAGCAGGGCTGCACATGAGTGGCTGGTGGGTACTGTTCAGATGCATGGCTTTCTGCTTGCAAGGGTTTTTGTCTCAGCTGACTGGAAGGGAGGAGGTAGTACGTCTGGATCACAGAGTATCCATGTCCACAAATGAGGCTGCTCATTCCACAGTCCTGGCAGTGCTTTCTGAAAAACCTCTGCTTTGCAATATCACTCCTTGTAGATTAGAGTTGGAGGGGCTGGGAGCAAGGTATGCTGCCTCTTACTCCCAGTTGCAGGTTTCTGGATGCTGATTGTATCTCTTACAGAACCAGTTAGTGGGCTTGCTGTCTGCCTCAGGCTTTGTTCACGGAGATCCTCCAGCTTGTTGTTGGTGTGTGGCATGAGCAGAGGCTTCCTGCCAATCCCCCATGAGTAGTAGAGCTCCCATGGAGTGGACTCCATGTAAGCCGTACCCCAGACAGCACGCTTACATAGGAGGGTGGGCCCTGCAGGACAGAGAACCATTCCCCCTGTGGAATGGCCTCAGTGATCCACCTCCCTCACTGGCTAGCTGCTGGGGCTGTGGGCCCTAAGCTTCATGCCTGACTCAGGAATAGACACAGGGTGAGGCGACTCCAGTAGTTGTTTTGACTGGTGTAATCCAGCCTGAGATCATCCTTGCATGAGCCCTCTGCCCAGATTATTTTTGTTTCTTTTATGATCTTTTCATTAGGGGCTCCTACAACACTAACCGCAATCCATATATACATCAGCTTTTTGAAACACATCTGTACATTAATTGCCCTCATTATTCTCAAAATCTCCACTCTCCACCCAAGCCCCTGGCCTAAGCTCCTCATTTCCCCCCCCCTCAATGCCCGCCACCCATCCCTCATCAATCCTTGGAAATGTACTAATTCATTTGTCATATCTTCACCCACCTTTCTTTTGAGGTCAATGAAGATCCTTGTAATCGGTTCCCACTTTCCATCCTGCCCTTCCTCCACCCTCCCAGTATCTCCTCTCATAACACTGGTCCTAAAGGGCCCATCCACCCTGGATTCCCCGTGTTTGAAATTCCTATCGGTACTAGAATACCTTCTCTAGTTTGGCCAGATTAGTATGGTAGAACTGGGATCATGATAGTGGGGCAAGAGGAAGCATTAAGAACTAGAGGAAAGTTGTGTTTCATCTTTGCTGTCTCATACCCTGTATTCTTTAATCTCCTTTGTGAGATCCTTCTGTAAGGGGATGTCCAGTGCACTGCAAATAGGTTTTGGGTCTATACCCGGCAGTCCCCTCTCATTCTCCATGATAAGATTTTTTTGTTCTCATGATGCCTGTTGCCTTATCCCTTTGCAAATTTGTGATCACACAGGCTGGTATCCTTCCTCCATGTGGGCTCTGTTGCTTCTGAGCCAGATGGCTGCTTCTTTACCTTCAAGCCTTTAAGACCCCACACGCTATATCATTTGGTAGCTGGACACTATCGGCTTTCTTCACCACATTTGCTTATGCAGCCACTCTGTGGTCAGTGATTGTGTAGGGAAGGTGAGCATCGTAGAATGCCAATTTAATAAAACAGTGTTCTCGCAATGAGGGAGTCCTTGAGCGGAGGCCCTATGTCCATCTGCTACCTTAATGCTAAATCTATAAACATATGGACATAGATCTATTTCCCCATGCCCCTTTGTAAATATATGTACATGCCTTTATGTGGACGTCTATAACTGGCCCTTGCTTCCCAGCTCACTCTTCTATACCCTTTGATTTTCCTCTTGTGCCCACTGCTATGCTCAGTCTTCCTTTGGGTTTCAGTAATTCCTCTTGGTTACATTACCCTTGATCACGCCCTACCAGGCCTCCTACATCCCCCCTCACCACCGATTTCCATCACTTGTTGTTCCCTTGTCTCTGGGTTTCATGACACTACTTCCTTTCCCCCCACCGTGCTCACTCCCTTGCCCTATGGAAAGGGCCGGTCACATGTTTACTCCTCCAGATTGTTCATCCAGCCTCTCTTAATTAGACACACCTGTAAAGCTAATAACATGCACAAAACAAGACTGAGCAAAACCAAGCAACAAAAAGAAAAAAAACAAACAAAAATGAAAACAAAACCCAACCAAAATCCAATGACACTAGACGAAAACAACACTAACCAAGAAAGAAAAGTACAAGGACTGTGTGGTGAACTTTAGGAGTGTTTTCCAGTCTAGTCTTTTGGGGCACCGAGCCCTGACCACAAAGTCCACCTTTAGCATTCCCCGGGACTTTGATGCTCCGTTTTCTTTCTCTTCCGCTGCACTCTCTTAGTGTCATGCCTCGATGTGGCAGGATCAGTTCGGGCGCAGTTCCCACACTGTGTGTCCAGTGTTGTCCCCTCTAGGGCTATGGTTCTTTGAGGGACGTTTCTCATCGTGGGGCTGCCTGTGTGGTCTTCTCTGTGGACTGGCTTCTCTGATTGGGAACATCATCCTCAAGGTGTATTGGGCCAGGATGTGCTCCATTCTCCCCTCCTCCTCCTTGTTCTGCCCTGGGTTCTCTGATCAGATATGTCCCTCTCCACGAGCTGCAGATCCGGTGCCATCCTGCGAAATACAATCTTTGGGGGCTGCAAGGATGTGGGAGGGTTGGTGTCAGCTCAGATCTTTTGAGAGTCCAGGAGATATTGACTGTTCAATGGGCACAGTTCTGTGGGGCACCGTGCTCTTGGTCCAGACGCTGGTTTTATGTGGAAAGCCGCAGCTTTCACAGCCATTACAAGATTGCGCCGGTCAGTCAGGGCGGTGGCCCAATTATGTGGTAAACAACCACTTAGAGCATGCGCACTGTTTAGATGACCTAGTCATAACTCCACCCTGGAGTATGCTAATAAGGTTTCTGGTGAACACACTAATCAATGCACATCACGTCCCCATAGAGCGCATATAAGCAGCAGTGGTTTGGGGCTTCGGGGTTTTTTTCCGCATCTGCAAATCGAACCCGCATTAAATGCCTGTGGATGAATCCTGTTGTCGCACATCCTTCTTGCTGGCGAGACTGAGCGCGCGACAAGTGGTGCTGAAACATGGGAACGACCACCTCCGGCAGGAGCGGAGACCCCCTGTCATCAGGGAGGATTCAGAACCGCAAGACGTGGCAAGAAACGGTAAGTTCTGAGAGACATGAGCCTGAATGATTGTTAAGCCGCTTGCTGGTGCTTGAGTGTCGGCGTGTGAATACTTCCGCTTTCGGTTTTAACAGCGAGCAGCCAGCCGCTTTTTCTTTATCGCGCATAAAACGGGTGTAGATAAATCCGTGCACGCCCGTGTGTTAAGTCCTTGTATACATAAGAAGGCAACATGGGGAACGCGGCAATAAAGACTATGGTTACGGCTCTCGATGCCCTATTGAGTAAGAGAGCATTAAAAATTTCAGAACAGACTGTGTAAATTTGTAAAAAACATAGATGAGATAGGACCATGGTTTGTTTCCACAGGCTCGCTAACATCTGCGAGCTGGAATAAGCTAGGGTGAGACATAGACCGAGCTGCTGAAGCCGGACGGTTGAAGCCGGGGATTAGACCCATTTGGAAGCTAGTGAAAGTATGCATTGAGGACAAAGAGTGTGAGCAGCCATTACGCCCAGGGCAGCAGGCTTTAGAAGATGTTCAGAGGGCATGTCAGAAACAGAGCGGGAGGAAGAACAAGGAGCTCGTAGGAAGCAGTACAAAGCTGTTAAAAATGAGGAGGCTGCGCAGTTAAAAGAGGAAGTTGATCAACAGAAGAAGAGCCATGCCCGCCATTCGGAGCCATTGTACCCGTGGCGAGAACTAGAGCTTCTTGAGTTATCAGAGGAAAAAGAGGAACAGTTAGAGGAGGCAGCCGCTCGCTACAAGGAGGGACGGTATAATGCTTTTCAAGTAACCGCTGTGAGCCCGTCCGTGCCACCCCCTTATAGCGAGAACAGGCAGAAAGGGTGTGGATACTCCTTTTGCCCACCCGGTACCCGCATAGCAATACAACAAATGTACCCAGTATTTGAGGACCAGAATAATGCTCGTTATCATACGCCTTTAGAGCATAAGCAAGTGAAGGACTTAGCTGAAGCAGTAAGATCTTATGGTGTCAATGCAAATTATACTCAGTCCCTGATTGAGAGACTTACAGGCAATGCTATGACACCTGCTGATTGGACTTTTGTTACAAAAGCAGTCTTGACAACAGGACAGTATTTGGAGTGGAAATCCTTGTGGCAGGACCTATTAATGGCTCAGGCTAGGGAAAATGCCACAGCGGGGCAACCCGCATGGAATTTTGAAATGCTGACAGGTCAGGGAAGATGGGTTAACAATCAAACAGCCTTCCCAATACAGGTATATCAACAAATAAATACTGCCGCGAGCAAGGCATGGAGGACCTTGCCTAATAAAGGAGAGGTTAGAGGTAACTTAACTAAAATTATACAGGGACCTACTGAGCCTTTCTCAGATTTTGTCGCCCGTATGTTGGAAGCGGCAGGAAAAATCTTTGGAGATCAGGACACAGCCATGCCTCTCATTGAGCAGTTAGTTTTTGAGCAGTGTACTAAAGAATGTAGAACAGTTCTAACGCCCTGGAAGTCCAAAGGACTGCAGGCATGGATGAAGGCTTGCAGGGAAGTTGGTGGTCCTTTGACAAATGCAGGATTGGCTGCTGCAGTATTGGAGGCCCAAAAAAGAGGCCCCCTAAAATGCTTTCAGTGTGGTAAGGAAGGACACATTAAAAAACATTGCCCTACTGGCACCGCGAGTCAAACTGGGATAGGGACCAAAAGGACCCCGGGAGTTTGCCCTCGGTGTGGTAAGGGTAGACATTGGGCCAACGAATGCAGATCTGTGAAAGATAGCAAGGGGCGCCCCCTAGAGCAAAATGACCAGGAGCCAAAAAACGGGAAGCGGGGCCCTCGTCCCCAGGGCCCGCAGATGTATGGGGCAATCCAGGAGGACGGCCTCCGCCCACTGGGGAGGCCACTCCCAAAAGGGCCACTGCAGGATCCGCAGGGGTGGACCTCAGTGCCACCACCAGAGCAGTACTATCGCCATAGCAGGGATGCCAGCCCATCCCTATGGATTTTTATGGTCCCCTTCCAGAAGGCACCGTGGGCTTGCTGCTTGGTAGGTCCTCCACCACCTTAAAAGGCTTAATTGTGCACCCAGGAGTCATTGATCAGGATTTTACAGGACAAGTGAAGGCAATGTGCTCCTCCCCACGGGGAATATATGCCATCTCACCTGGAGACCGTATCGCGCAGCTCTTGGTGTTGCCTAGCAAGCATGCACTGTTCCCAAGTACTAAAGTTAGTAGAGAAAAAATGAGCTTTGGATCATCAGGAGAAGCTGGGGCCTTTTTCTCAGTGCAGTTGGATCAACGCCCAACTTTGACATTGGACATTGAAGGGAAAACCTTTGAAGGTATATTAGACACAGGGGCAGACAAAAGCATTATATCCACCAAATGGTGGCCTTCCTGTTGGCCGGTAACATAATCTTCACAGTCTCTACAAGGACTCGGGTATGCATCCATGCCTATGATAAGCACCAGACGGTTGCACTGGAAAGCTGAGGAAGGACAATCAGGCCAGTTCCAACCATATGTCCTCCCCTTACCTGTAAATTTGTGGGGAAGGGACATGTTGACACACCTAGGATTAGTACTAACCAATGATTACTCACCTATAAGTCAAGTACTTATGCAAAAAATGGGATATGTACCGGGAAAGGGAGTTGGGAAACACCTACAGGGTCGTCCTGAACCAGTAGAGGTAGCAGTGAAGAAAGATCGCACAGGTCTGGGTTTTTCCTAGGGGCCACTGCGGAGCCGCTACCCATTCCGTGGCTCTCAGCAGAGCCAGTTTGGGTACCACAGTGGCCGCTCCCAGTAGAAAAATTAATTGCGGCACAAAGGCTAGTTAAGGAACAGCTAGAACTAGGACATTTAGAACCATCCGTGTCCCCCTGGAACACACCCATATTTGTTATTAAGAAAAAATCAGGGAAGTGGAGATTGTTGCATGATTTAAGAGCCATCAACGCCCAAATGTCACTCAAGGCCCTGTGCAGAAAGGCCTCCCATTGCTATCTGCAATACCTACCAAAGGCTGGACCGTCATTATAATAGACATTAAGGATTGTTTTTTCTCCATCCCTTTGCATAAGAAAGATAAGGAAAGATTTGCCTTTACCCTACCCTCCATTAATCATGAAGAACCTGACAAGCACTTTCAGTGGCGAATTTTGCCACAGATAATGGCCACTAGTCCTACTATGTGCCAGTTGTTTGTGGATCACGCCCTAGCACCCGTCAGAGAAAAATTTGGTCAGTTAAAAATCTACCATTACATGGATGACATATTAATAACTGGAGAAGAGGAGCCAGATGTGCAGCAGGGATACAGCGAGGTAGTTAAGGAATTAGAATCCCATCAGTTAGCCATAGCACCAGATAAGGTCCAACAATCTTCAATTGGACAGTTTTTAGGAGCCACAATAAGCCCATGTCACATAATGCCTCAAAAATTGACTATACGGAAGGATCAGTTAAAGATATTAAATGATTTTCAAAAGTTGCTAGGAGATATCAATTGGCTCCGCCCATATTTAAAGGTTTCCACTGCTGACCTTAAGCCATTGTTCAATATCTTGGAAGGAGAAAGCCATATTACTTCTCCTCGAGAAATTACTCCTCAAGCCCAGAAAGTATTAGAACAGGTTGAAAAGGCCATTTCTGAAGTGCAGTTAGATAGAATAGACATAAAATCTCCTTTTCAGCTGTGCATTCTAAAAACTGCCTGCGCTCCTACTGCGGTCTTGTGGCAGACTGGGCCTTTGTTGTGGATCCATGCCCACTCCTCACCTTCCAAAACTATTGAACACTACCCTTCTATGGTAGCCACAATGGCCCTAAGGGGTGTTAAGACAGCTATTATGCATTTTGGAAGAGAGCCTAGCAGCGTCATTGTCCCATATACTAGTGAGCAAGTTTCTACACTGTGCGCCACTACGGATGAGTGGGCAATTTTTAAATGCAGTTTTAATGGACTAATAGACAACCATTATCCTAAACATTCCTTGTTGCAATTTGTGACTGCTCATCCAGTAATTTTTCCCCGTGTCACTGTTAACAACCCCATTAAGGAAGCTTTAGACATTTATACAGATGGCTCTAAAACAGGCAAAGGATGTTATGTAATAAACGATCAAGTGACTACATTACAATTTTTAGCTGATGCACCCCAATTAGTAGAATGTTTGGTGGTCTTAGAAGTTTTTAAGAAATTCACGGAGCCAATTAACATCATATCTGACTCCCATTACGTAGTCAACGTGGTGTCTAAGCTGGAAATTGCTGGCTACATTAAGCAATCCAGCAAGGTAGCAGACATCTTGTCTCAAATTAGAAAATGTATTTTGCAACGAAAACACCCATTTTATATTCAGCATATACGTGCTCATAGCTTGCTCCCGGGACCCATGGTAAAAGGTAATGATTTGGCTGATCAAGCTAAACTTGCTAAAGACTTTCATGAGCTGTATCATGTGCCTGCTGCCACCCTACGCATTAAGTTTCCAATTACTCGCGCAGAGGCTCGCACTATTGTGTTGCAGTGCGCCAAGTGTGCAGAATTTATTTCCAAACCCTCGGTCGGGGTAAACCCTCGAGGCGTCCGTCCTCTCGACATCTGGCAAATGGACGTTACCCACGTATCTGCTTTTGGAAAGTTGCAGTACGTGCATGTGTCAGTGGACACCAGTTCTGGCATTGTACATGCAACACCCCTAACGGGGGAAAAATCCAGCCAATAATTCAACACTGCTTAGAAGCCTGGAGTGCATGGGGCAAGCCCACCATGTTAAAAACAGATAATGGGCCTGCATACACTTCCACCAAGTTCCGACAGTTTTGCTTGAAAATGCAAGTGAAGCACTTCACGGGTTTGCCGTACAATCCCCAAGGGCAAGGAATTGTGGAACGATGTCATCGCACTCTAAAGCAATATTTATCAAAGCAAAAAGGGGGAATAGAGACCGTGACAGTCACTACCCCTAGAATGGCTTTATCTCTAACCCTTTTCACCCTAAATTTTTAAAATTTGGATGAGAAAGGCCAATCAGCTGCAGACAGACACGGGCAATGGCCAAAGCCACCAAAGGAAATGGCCCGGTGGAAAAATGTCCTAGACAACAAATGGTATGGCCCAGACCCCATATTAATCAGGTCCAGGGGAGCAATTTGTGTTTTTCCACAGGAAGAAGAAAACCCCATCTGGGTGCCAGAGAGACTGGTGAGACTAATTAAGAAGGAGGATGAAGATCGTGGGAGCAGAAAGAATGAAGAGGACAGCGATCCATCCAGCGCTACTATTGATGCTAATGGTGATATGGGCCCCGGTAGCACAGGGAATTAAGAACAGTATTGTGTCTCAAACCGCTGAAGCGTTACTGCAATGTCAGCGTGTGGATGCCCATCTGACCTCTGGCATTTTATTATTAAATCAAAAAACAGATTTGCTCCAGCAGCAAATCAACCAGCTTACCACTATGGTACAATTAAGCTGTGTCTCTTCCACCACAGCGCTTTGCATCACTCAAGTGTTATATGATAATTTTAGAGCATTGAGTGATAATATTTCTCAGTATCTCACAGGACAATGGACCAAAGAGTTGAACCAGCTGCAAGAAGACCTCCTGAATCAAGTTGTCCGATTGAATGGAACACGCGTGGAACCCCTTACCCTTGAAAATTTTTCTTCTTGGCTTTCATCTGCATTTACCTACTTTAAGGAGTGGGTGGGGGTGTTTACATTTGCTGCAATAATGTGCTGTGGAGGGGTGTTGTTGCTATGGTTGCTCTGCAAACTGAAAGCACAGCAAAGGCGTGACAAGGTCATCATTGCGCAGGCGCTCTTAGCGATTGAGCGCGGTGGTTCCCATGATCTTTGGCTTCCTTTGTTAAAAGAAAACTAACCCCCATAAGTTGTCAGCTCTCGCACCCCAAGGGGAAGACCCCATTGCACTGGGAAGAGTGACAGAAAATGGATCATGGCCAGCCGTTGCACCATGCGGAGCTCTGCTCATTGCACGCATCAGGGTGACCAGATTTGGGTTCTTTTATCCATCTTCATCTCCTGGGGCTGCTGGAGGCTCCGGGGTGGATCGATGGATTAGGCCTAAAATAAATAAGAAAGGAGGAGATGTGGGAAGCCGCAGCTCTCGCCGCCATTACAAGATGGCGCCGGGCAGTCAGGGCAGTGGCCCAGTTAAGTGGTAAACAACCACTTAGAGCATGCGCACTGCTTAGATGACGTAGTCATAACTCCACCCTGGTGTATGCTAATAAGGGTTCTGGCGAACGCACCAATAAATGCACAGCACGTCCCCATAGAGCGCATATAAGCAGCAGTAGTTTGGGGCTTTGGGGTCTTTTTTCCGCATCTGCAAATCGAATCCGCATTAAACGCCTGTGGTAGAATCCTGTTGTGGTGCGTCCTTCTTGCTGGCAAGACTGAGCGCGTGACAGTAGTGAATATGACTTTGTTGTTAACCAGTTGTGTGTCTCTGGGTAAACTCCTGTGTGTTTTTGAATGAGTTTTCTCATCTGGAAAGTAAATGTACTGGATTATCCAGACTCCCATGTCAGCAAGTTATCGAGAGGGGTTAATCAGAGACTGTTTCATATAGTGTGTACCTGCGCGCTGCATTCTAGACCTGGGGTGGCAATTATGCGCTCAGGATAGAGATGGTGTCCAGCAGGTGACATACGTGGCTCCATATTGAAACAGGAAGCCCACTGTGGAGATTTGGTCCTTCTGTTGATGGCCACCGGCCACCTAGTCTTCTCCTGCTATAACTGCTTCACTGGCTCAGCAGCTGAGCCAGGAGCAGGTGCCATCATAACCAAGTGGCTAACTGGGACAAAGGGCAGATAGATATTTGTTATCTTGTTGTCTTGGGAAGCCCACCTAACCACCATGCAAACCTTCTGGTGTGAGTTAACTGTGGAAGGAATCATAGGCTCACAGTAATTCACATCTTTCTTTTTGAAAATGTGCCCGTATTCCTTTCTGAACCTGAGAAGGTGACCCCTCCGTCCACAAAGAAATTTACTGGCTGGCCTCCTACATGGAGAGTTAGCCTGGGCTTTTGGCGGCGAAGTGAAACAGAGCCCTGACCCCTTCATTCAGTTTCTTCAAGCATTATGGTCTCTTGCTTGGGTCTTTCTAGGTGAAGATCAGGCCCGTCCACTCTAGTGGAGGGTCGTGCACCTCTCCTGGGGTTTTCAAGGCACTGATTTTTCCAGTGTCGTTCTTTCCTGCAGTAGGCACATTGATCCTTCCCCATGGCTTGGCGGTGCCAACAGGTTAGTCTCTCCGTGAGTGGGCCATGCTCTCCTTTTCCTGAGTCTCTGGGGTCTCTCATGGCAATTACTAGTATTTTAGCTAGTTTCTTTGTCTCTGTCGTGCTAGGGTCATCTCTGTTGTTATACACTCAATGAGCCACTTGTACCAACTCACTAAGATTTTTCCCTTCAAACCCTTCCCACTTCTTTTTCATGTCTGAGGCAGACTGACTGAGTCATAAAGGCAATACTTATTGCCCTCCTGTTCTCAGGGCCTCCAGGCCGTTAGGGGTATAAAGCCCGTAGGCTTCCATCATCCACTCTAGAAAGGCAGGCAGACACTCTCTTATAAGAGCCTGAAAATTCTCACTGACCTTAGATAAATTCATAGGTTTCCTAGCTCTTCCGCAGTGGGTCATGTAAGAGCAACAGTTGATACCTGGTAAAGCCCTCTGGGCCTTGCTAGGAATTGAGATCCCACATAGTTCGTGTAGTGGCCAAAAGAGTTTCTCTCAAGAGGGGAGTGCCTGCTCGCTGACCATGAGATTCACTGACTGCTTACTGGGCCTCTGTCTGGAAGGGCTATCCTTCCGCGTTGTGAACAGCACCTGGAGAAGTTGCTGGCAATCATTCCAGGTGGGCTGATGATTATGGAAGACATACCAGTACTACTGTGTGGGGGGGGTGCTGGTTGGGGGTGGGGGTGCGGTTGGGGGGCCAGTGGGGGAGGGAGTGAATCAATAAGGGCCTGTTGGAAGTTTTCTATTTCTGGCCCCTAGAAACCTTATAGGGCGGGGGTGGAACCAAGGGGTCTGAAGCCAGCTCTCCGATTCCCAGAGTTCTCCTGCAAAATGGGATAGAGCCGATTAGGGGAGAGAGATCGGGGGGGGGGGGCAGGGGAGGGGAAGCTAGGTGGTGGCGGAGGGGGTGGGGGAAGACGGAGGGATGGCATCCACCTATGTGGTTTTGGGAAATTGGACCGTTTGTTTTTCCAGTCCTGCCATGTTTCCTGAAACCTTGGAAACAAGGACCCTTTCTTTGAGGGCGGGAGTAAGTCTTTTATATTTGCAGGCTTCTTAGTGGCAATGTCAGCCCACACTTGAATTAAAGGGAACAGATCGGGATGTCCTGGTTCCCCTTAACCATAACTATGAACTCTTAGTAATAGAGGATGGGAAAACTAGTCTTGCGTGGGTCAATCAGGGACTCCTTCTGCCCAATCACTTTTGAACAAATTGTAGAGTCTCCAAGCTTTTGGGCTGAAACCACATCCTCTTGGTGAACGCCTAGAGCAGGGGTCCTCAAACTACAACCTGTGGGCCACATGCAGACAGCCGAGGACATTGATCCTTTCTGCCGGGTTTATGTGCCCCATTTATTATTTTTTTTGAACGTCAAATCAAGATGAGCATTGTGCACATGAATTTGTTCGTAAATTTTGTTTTTTTTAAACTATACTCTGTCCCTCCAATGGCCTGAGGGACAGTGAACTGGCCCCCTGGGTAAACAGTTTCAGGACCCCTGCCCTAAGGTATCCTGGACTTAGGGGTTGCTAATTTCCCAGCCCTGAAACATCCCTGAACATTCTACCCATTGTAGGAGGGACCCTGGGAATTTGGACCCCGGGTAATTTACAAGCCTTTACTCCAATTGATCCCAAGAAAATTCAAAATGACTTAGGCAGTTACTCTAGTTTGGTCACTTTTGACTCCTCCTGTACTAGCCCATTATTTCCATTTAACTCTATAACGCGGGGCATGATGTTTTCCTAACATTTAAAAATGTATATATTAATATATATTTATATATTTATAAGTATAAAAATCCACAACAAAAAGAAAATAATTTTTTCCCAAAATTAAAATTGAAGCGTTATAAGGTTAAAAAGAAGGTTGGGTCTTATCAGCGTGTCCAAGACTTTAACCTCATAAATGAATCAGTGATCCCACTGCACCTAGTAGTGCCCAAACCTGTGCCCTCCTAGGGGAAAGTGTGAATGTTTTTATCCCTCTTCCTGTACTTCCAATGAACAAAAACATATGTCTGGTAATCCTAAGATTTTTTTTGTTTCCTGTGACACTCACCTAATTTCAAGGCCATTGCCATCACACAAGCTTAGCCTTGTCGTAGTCAAACTGTTTGCCTTTTAGACCGTTTGTTTTTCCCAGAAGTTATCGGGTGACTAAAGCTTCCGAACCAAGTGTGCCAGGTCCACGACTACCATCTCCGGGACCACCTCAACGTTATCCATACTGGATAAAGTTCCCTTCAATGGACAACCACTCTCAGCAATGTAAGAAGCGTATGGACCCAAAACCCCACTGGGCCCCTTTTTCCAGCAGGAAGTAGCTAGAGATGTCGTCGCCCAGTACCCCAAAGATTTGGGTCCATATCTCTTCAGGGGGGCAAATGTTAGGTAGCTATGCTAGGGACTGGAGTATCCGTTATGCATGCCCATAGGGCCAAGATAAGAGCCCAGTTAGGAGAGGCACCCTGTGCATGCTCAGAGGTCCAGATTTCTGGCCATGAAGGGGAGGTACACCTGGGTGGGTCCTGTACCTGGATTGACCAACCTAGGCCATGTAAATTCAATTCAGCCACTGGGTTCGGCCAGACTTACGCACCACGCCTCCCTAACGCTCATAAAACTCACTTGAGTGACAGACCAGACTTCTGTGTGATTTCTCTCTAACTCAGGAAGGCTCTTTGGAGGCAGCAGGGCTGCACATGAGTGGCTGGTGGATACTGTTCAGATGCATGGCTTTCTGCTTGCAGGGGTTTTTGTCTCAGCTGACTGTAAGGGAGGAGGTAGTACGTCTGGATCACAGAGTATCCATGTCCACAAATGAGGCTGCTCATTCCACAGTCCTGGCAGTGCTTTATGAAAGCCCTCTGCTTTGCAATGTCACTCCTTGTAGATTACAGTGGGAGTGGCTGGCACCAAGGAATACTGCCTCTTACTCCCAGTTACAGGTTTCTGGATGCTTATTGTATCTCTTACAGCATCAGTTAGTGGGCTTGCTGTCTGCCTCAGGCTTTGTTCACGGAAATCCTCCAGCTAGTTGGTGGTGTGTGCGCATGAGCAGAGGCTTCCTGCCAATCCCCCATGAGTAGTAGAGCTCCCATGGTGTGGACTCCATGAAAGCCGTGCCCCAGACAGCACGCTTACAAAAGAGGGTGGGCCCTGCAATACAGAGGACCATTCCCCCTGTGGAATGGCCTCAGAGACCCATCTCCCTCAATGGCCAGCTGCTGGGGCTGTGGGCTCTAAGCTTCATGCCTGACTCAGGAATAGACACAGGGTGAGGAGACTCCAGTAGCTGTTTTGACTGGTCTAATCAAGCCTGAGATCATCCTTGCATGAGCCCTTTGCCCAGATTATTTTTGTTTCTTTTATGATCTTTTTATTAGGGGCTCCTACAACACTAACCACAATCCATATATACATCAGCTGTTTGAAGCACATCTGTACATTAATTGCCCTCCTTATTATCAAAATATCCACTCTCCACCCAATCCCCTGGTTTCAGCTCCTCATTTCCCCCACCCCACTCAATGCCCGCCACCCATCACTAATCAATCTTTTGAAATGTACTAATTCTTTTGTCATATCTTCACCCACCTTTCTTTTGAGGTCAATGAAGATCCTTGTAATCGGTTCCCACTTTCCATCCTGCCCTTCCTCCACCTTCCCAGTATCTCCACTCAAAACACTGGTCCTAAATGGCCCATCCACCCTGGATTCCCCGTGTTTGAAATTCCTATCGCTACTAGAATACCTTCTCTAGTTTGGCCAGATTAGTATGGTAGAACTGGGAGCATGATAGTGGGGCAAGAGGAAGCATTAAGAACTAGAGGAAAGTTGTGTTTCATCTTTGCTCTCTCATACCCTGTATTCTTTAATCTCCTCTCTGAGATCCTTCTGTAAGGGGATGTCCAGTGCACTGCAAATAGGTTTTGGGTCTATACCCGGCAGTCCCCTCTCATTCTCCATGATAAGATTTTTTTGTTCTTATCATGCCTGTTGCCTTATCCCTTTGAAACTTTGTGATCACACAGGCTGGTATGCTTCCTCCATGTGGGCTCTGTTGCTTCGGAGCTAGATGGCTGCCTCTTTACCTTCAAGCCTTTAAGACCCCACACCCTATATCTTTTGGTAGCTGGACACCATCGGCTTTCTTCACCACATCTGCTTATGCAGCCGCTTTGCGGTTAGTGATCGTGTATGGAAGGTGAGCATCGTAGAATGCCAATTTAATAGAAGAGTGTTTTTGCAATGAGGGAGTCCTTGAGCGGAGGCCCTATGTCCATCTGCTACCTTAATACTAAATCTATAAACATATGGACATAGATCTATTTCCCCATGCCCCTTTGTAATTATATATACATGCCTTTATTTAGACGTCTATAACTGGCCCTTGCTTCCCAGCTCACTCTCCTATACCCTTTGATTTTCCTCTTGTGCCCACTGCCATGCTCAGTCTTCCTTTGGGTTTCAGTAATTCCTCTTGGTTACATTACCCTTGATCACGCCCTACCAGTCCTCCTACATCCCCCTCACCACCGATTTCCATCACTTGTTGTTCCCTTGTCTCTGGGTTTCTTGACACCACTTCCTTTCCCCCCACTGTCCTCACTCCCATGCCCAATGGAAAGGACCGGTCACATGTTTACTCCTCCAGATTGTTCATCCAGCCTCTCTTAATTAGACAGACCTGTAAAGGTAATAACATGCACAAAACAAGACTGAGTAAAACCAAGCAGCAAAAAGAAAAAAAACAAACAAAAATGAAAACAAACCCAACCAAAATCCAATGTCACTAAAAGAAAACAACACTAACCAAGAAAGAAAAGTACAAGGACTGTGTGGTGAAATTTAGGAATGTTTTCCAGTCCAGTCTGTTGGGGCACCGAGCCCTGACCACAAAGTCCACCTTTGACATTCCCTGGGGACTTTGATGCTCCGTTTTCTTTCTCTTCCGCTGCACTCTCTTAGTGTCATGCCTCGATGTGGCAAGATCAGTTCGGGCGCCGTCCCACACTGTGTCTCCAAGGTTGTCCACTCTAGGGCTATGGGTCTTTGAGGGACGTTTCTCATCGTGGGGCTGCCCGTGTGGTCTTCTCTGTGCACTGGCTTCTCTGATTGGGAACATCATCCTCAAGGTATATTGGGCCAGGATGTGCTCCATTCTCCCCTCCTCCCCCTTGTTCTGCCCTGTGTTCTCTGATCAGATATGTCCCTCTCCGCGAGCTGCAGATCCGGTGCCATCCTGTGAAATACAATCTTTGTGGGCTGCAAGGATGTGGGGGGTGGGTATCAGCTCAGATCTTTTGAGAGTCCAGGAGATATTGACTGATCGATGGGCACATTTCTGTGGGGCACCGGGTTCTTGGTCCAGACGCTGGTTGTGAATATGACTTGGTTGTTAACCAGTTGTGTGTCTCTGGGTCAACTCCTGTGTGTTTTTCAGTGAGTTTTCTCATCTGGAAAGTAAATGTACTGGATTATCCAGACTCCCATGTCAGCAAGTTATCGAGAGGTGTTAATCAGACACTGTTTCATATAGTGTGTACCTGCGCGCTGCATTCTAGACCTGGGGTGGCAATTATGCGCTCAGGATAGAGATGGTGTCCAGCAGGTGACAGACGTGGCTCCATATTGAAACAGGAAGCCCACTGTGGAGATTTGGTCCTTCCGTTAATGGCCACAGGCCACCTAGTCTTCTCCTCTATAACTGCTTCACTGGCTCAGCAGCTGAGCCAGGAGCCAGTGCCATCATAACCAAGTGGCTAACTGGGAGAAAGGGCAGATAGATATTTGTTATCTTGTTGTCTTGGGAAGCCCACCTACCCTCCATGCAAACCTTCTGGTGTGAGTTATCTGTGGAAGGATTCATAGACTCACAGTAATTCACATCTTTCTTTTTGACAATGTGCCCATATTCCTTTCTGTACCTGAGAAGGTGGCCCCTGTGTCCACCAAGAAATTTACTGGCGGGCCTCCTATATGGAGAGTTAGCCTGGGCTTTTGGCGGCGAAGGGAAACAGAGCCCTGACCCTTTCATTGTGCTTCTTCAAGCATTATTGTCTCTTACTTGGGTTTTTCTAGGTGCAGATGAGGCCCGTCCACTCTAGTGGAGGGTCGTGCACCTCACCTGGGGTTTTCAAGGCACTGATTTTTCCAGTGTCGTTCTTTCCTGCAGTAGGCACATTGATCCTTCCCCATGGCTTGGCGGTGCCCACAGGTTAGTCTCTCCTTGAGTGGGCCATGCTCTCCTTTTCCTGAGTCTCGGGGTCTCTCATGGCAAATACTAGTATTTTAGCTAGTATCTTTGTCTCGTCGTGCTAGGGCCATCTCTATTGTTATACACTCAATGAGCCACTTGTACAAAATCACTAAGATATTTCCCTTCAAACCCTTCCCACTTCTTTTTCATTTCTGAGCCAGATTCACTGAGTAATAAAGGCAATACTTATTGCCCTCCTGTTCTCGGCGCCTCAGGGCCATTAGGGGTATAAAGCCCATAGGCTTCCATCATCCACTCTAGAAAGGCAGGCAAACATTCTTTTATAAGAGCCTGAAAATTCTCACTGACCTTAGATAAATTCATAGGTTTCCTAGCTCTTCCGCAGAGGGTCATGTAAGAGCAACAGTTGATACCTGGTAAAGCCCACTGGGCCTTGCTAGGATTTGAGATCCCACATTGTTCGTGTAGTGGCCAAAAGAGTTTCTCTCAAGTGGGGAGTGCCCGCTCGCTGACCATCAGGTTCACTGACTGCTTACTGGGCCTCTGTCTGGAAGGGCTACCCTTCCTCCGTTGTGAACAGCACCTGGAGAAGTTGCTGGCAATCATTCCAGGTGGGCTAATGAGTATGGAAGAAATACCAGTACTAGTGTGTGTGGGGTCTGCTGGTTGAGGGTGGGGGTGAGGTTGGGGGGCCGGTGTGGGAGGGAGTGACTCAATAAGGGCCTGTTAGAAGTTTTCTATTTCTGGCCCCTAGAAACCTTATAGGGCGGGGGTGGAACTAAAGGGTCTGAAGCCAGCTCTCTGATTCCCAGAGTTCTCCTGCAAAATGGGATAAAGCCGATTAGGGGAGAGAGATCGGGAGGGGAGAGGAGCGGAAGGGAAGGGGAGGGATAGAGGGAGGGGGAAGGTACGGGGAGGGATGGCCTCCACACATGTGGTTTTGGGAACTTGGACCGTTTGTTTTTCCGGTCCTGCCATGTTTCCTGAAAACTTGGAAACAAGGACCCTTCTTTGAGGGAGGGAGTAAGTCTTTTATATTTGCAGGATTCTCTAGTGGCAATGTCAGCCCACATTTGAATTAAAGGGATCAGATCGGGATGTCCTGGTTCCCCTTAACCATAACAATGACTCTTAGTAATAGGGGATGGGAAAACTAGTCTTGCGTGATTCAATCAGGGACTCCTTCTGCCCCATCACTTTTAAACAAATTGTAGAGTCTCCAAGCTTTTGCGTTGAAACCACATCCTCTTGGTGAACGCGGAGAGCAGGTGTTCTCAAACTACCGCCTGTGGGCCCCAAGGAGACAGCCAAGGACATTGATTCTTTATGCCGGGTGAATGTGCCCCATTTATTTTTTTTTTTGAACTTCAAATCAAGATGTGCATTGTGCAAATGAATCTGTTCGTAATTTTTTTTTTAAACTATAGTATGTCCCTGCAATTGCCTGAGGGAGAGTGAACTGGCCCCCTAGGTAAACAGTTTTAGGACCCCTGCCCTAAGGTATCCTGGACTTAGGGGTTACTAATCTCCCAGCCCTGAAACATCCCTGAACATTCTACCCATTGTAGAATGGGAATTTGGACCCCGGGTAATTTACAAGCCTTTACTCCAATTGAACCCAAGAAAATTCAAAATACTTAGGCAGTTACTCTATTTTGATCACTTTTGACTTCTCCTGTACTAGCCCATTATTTACATTTAACTCTATAACGCGGAGCAGGATGTTTTCATAACATTTTTAAAAATGTATATATTAATATATATATATATTTATGAAAGTCCACAACTAAAAGAAAATAATTTTTCCCAAAATTAAAATTGAAGCGTTATAGGGTTAAAAAGAATGATGGGTTTTATCAGCGGGTCCAAGACCTTAGCATCATAAATGAATCAGTGATCCCACTGCACCTAGTAGTGCCCAAACCTGTAACCTCCTAGGGGAAAGTGTGAATGCTTTTATCCCTCTTCCTGTACTTCCAATGCACAAACACACATGTCTGGTATTCCTAAGATTTTTTTTGTTTCCTGTGACACTCACCTAATTTCAAGGCCACTGCCATCACACAAGCTTAGCCTTGTCACAGTCAAAGTGTTCACCTTTTAGACCGTTTGTTTTTCCCAGAAGTTATCGGTGACTGAAGCTTCCGAACCAAGTGTGCCAGGTCCACGACTACCATCTCCTGGACCACCTCAACCTTATCCATCCTGGATAAAGTTGCCCTCAATGGACAACCCCTCCCAGCAGTGTAGGAAGGGTATGGACCCAAAGCCCCACTGGGCCCCTTTTTCCAGCAGGAAGTAGCTAGAGATGTCGTCGCCCAGTACCCCAAAGATTTGGGTCCAGATCTCTTCAGGGGGGCAAATGTTAGGTAGCTATGCTAGGGACTGGGGCATCCGTTATGCATGCCCATAGGGCCAAGATAAGAGCCCAGTTAGGAGAGGCACCCTCTGCATGCTCAGAGGTCCAGGTTTCTGGCCATGAAGGGGAGGTACACCTGGGTGGGTCCTGTACCTGGATTGACCAACCTAGGCCATGTAAATTCAATTCAGCCACTGGGATCGGCCAGACTTACCCAACACGCCTCCCTAACGCTCATAAAACTCACTTGAGTGCCAGAACAGGCTTCTGCATTATTTCTCTCTCACTCAGGAAGGCTCTTTGGAGGCAGCGGGGCTGCACATGAGTGGCTGGTGGATACTGTTCAGATGCATGGCTTTCTGCTTGCAAGGGTTTTTGTCTCAGCTGACTGGAAGGGAGGAGGTAGTACGTCTGGATCACAGAGTATCCATGTCCACAAATGAGGCTGCTCATTCCACAGTCCTGGAAGTGCTTTATGAAAACCCTCTGATTTGCAATGTCACTCCTTGTAGATTAGAGTTGGAGGGGCTGGGACCAAGTTATGCTGCCTCTTACTCCCAGTTGCAGGTTTCTGGATGCTGATTGTATCTCTTACAGCATCAGTTAGTGGGCTTGTTGTCTGCCTCAGGCTTTGTTCACGGAGATCCTCCAGCTAGTTGGTGGTGTGTGCGCATGAGCAGAGGCTTCCTTCCAATCCCCCATGAGTAGTAGAGCTCCCATGGTCTGGACTCCATGAATGCCGTGCCCCAGACAGCACTCTTATAAAGGAGGGTGGGCCCTGCAGGACAGAGTACCATTCCCCCTGTGGAATGGCTCAGAGACCCACCTCCCTCTCTGGACAGCTGCTGGGGCTGTGTGCCCTAAGCTTCATGCCTGACTCAGGAATAGACACAGGGTGAGGAGACTCCAGTAGCTGTTTTGACTGGTCTAATCCAGCCTGAGATCATGCTTGCTTGAACCCTCTGGCCAGATTATTTTTGTTTCTTTTATGATCTTTTTATTAGGGGCTCTTACAACACTAACCACAATCCATATATACATCAGCTGTTTGAATCACATCTGTACATTAATTGCCCTCATTTTTCTCAAAATATCTACTCTTCACCCAAGCCCCTGGGCTCAGCTCCGCATTTTTTCCCTCCTCAATGCCCGCCACCTATCCCTCATCAAACCTTGGGAATGTACTAATTCTTTTGTCATATCTTCACCCACCTTTCTTTTGAGGTCAATGAAGATCCTTGTAATCGGTTCCCACTTTCCATCCTGCCCTTCCTCCACCTTCCCAGTATCTCCACTCATAACACTGGTCCTAAAGGGCCCATCCACCCTGGATTCCCCGTGTTTGAAATTCCTGTCTGTACTAGAATACCTTCTCCAGTTTGGCCAGATAGTATGGAAGAACTGGGATCATGATAGTGGGGCAAGAGGAAGCATTAAGAACTAGAGGAAAGTTGTGTTTCATCTTTGCTGTCTCATACCCTGTATTCTTTAATCTCCTCTCTGAGCTCCTTCTGTAAGGGGATGTCCAGTGCACTGCAAATAGGTTTTGGGTCTATACCCGGCAGTGCCCTCTCATTCTCCATGATAAGATTTTATGTTCTCATGATGCCTGTTGCCTTAACCCTTTGAAACTTTGTGATCACACAGGCTGGTATGCTTCCTCCATGGGGGCTCTGTTGCTTCTGAGCCAGATGGCTGCTTCTTTACTTTCAAGCCTTTAAGACCCCACACGCTATATCTTTTGGTAGCTGGACACCATCGGCTTTCTTCACCACATTAGCTTATGCAGCCGCTTTGTGGTCAGTGATCGTGTAGGGAAGGTGGGCATCGTAGAATGCCAATTTAATAGAGCAGTGTTCTTGCAATTAGGGAGTACTGGAGCGGAGGCCCTATGTCCATCTGCTACCTTAATACTAAATCTATAAACATATGGACATAGATCTATTTCCCCATGCCCCTTTGTAAATATATGTACATGCCTTTATTTAGACGTTTACAACTGGCCCTTGCTTCCCAGCTCACTCTTCTATACCCTTTGATTTTCCTCTTGTGCCCACTGCCATGCCTGTCTTCCTTTGGGTTTCAGTAATTCCTCTTGGTTACATTACCCTTGATCATGCCCTACCAGGCTTCCTACATCCCCCTCACCACCGATTTCCATCACTTGTTGTTCCCTTGTCTCTGGGTTTCTTGACACCACTTCCTTTCCCCCTACCGTGGTCACTCCCATGACCAATGGAAAGGGCCGGTCACATGTTTACTCCTCCAGATTGTTCATCCAACCTCTCTTAATTAGACAGACCTGTAAAGGTAATAACATGTACAAAACGAGACTGAGCAAACATAAGCAGCAAAAGAAAAAAAACAAAAACAAAAATGAAAACAAATCCCAACCAAAATCCAATGTCACTAAAAGAAAACAACGCTAACCAAGAAAGAAAATTACAAGGACTGTGTGGTGAATTTCAGGAGTGTTTTCCAGTCCAGTTTGTTGGGGCACCGAACCCTGACCACAAAGTCCACCTTTGGCATTCCCCGGGGACTTTGATGCTCCGTTTCCTTTCTCTTCCGCTGCACTTTCTTAGTGACATGCCTCGAGGTGGCAGGATCAGTTAGGGAGCAGTTCTCACACTGTGTCTCCAGTGTTGTCCCCTCTAAGGCTATGGGTCTTTGAGGGACGTTTCTCATCGTGGGGCTGCCCATGTGGTCTTCTCTGTGGACTGGCTTCTGTGATTGGGAACATCATCCTCAAGGTGTATTGGGCCAGGATGTGCTCCATTCTCCCCTCCTACCCCTTGTTCTGCCCTGTGTTGTCTGATCAGATATGTCCCTCTCCACGAGCTGCAGATCCGGTGCCATCCTGTGAAATACAATCTTTGTGGGCTGCAAGGATGTGGGGGTGGGCTGGGTGTCAGCTCAGATGTTTTGAGAGTCAGGAGATATTGACTGCTCGATGGGCCAAGTTCTGTGGGGCACCGTGCTCTTGGTCCAGACGCTGGTTGTGAATATGACTTTGTTGTTAACCAGTTGTGTGTCTCTGGGTCAACTCCTGTGTGTTTTTTAGTGAGTTTTCTCATCTGGAAAGTAAATCTACTGGATTATCCAAACTCCCATGTCAGCAAGTTATCGAGAGGGGTTAAGCAGAGACATTTTTCATAAATAGTGTGTACCTGCGCACTGCATTCTAGACCTGGCGTGTCAATTATGCGCTCAGGATAGATATGGTTTCCAGCATGTGACATACGTGGCTCCATATTGAAACAGGAAGCCCACTGTGGAGATTTGGTCCTTCCGTTGATGGCCACGGGCCACCTAGACTTCTCCTGCTATAACTGCTTCACAGGCTCAGCAGCTTAGCCAGGAGCCAGTGCAATCATAATCAGGTGGCTAACTGAGACAAAGGGCAGATTTGTATTTGTTATCTGTTGTCTTGGGAAGCCCACCTACCCTTCATGCAAACCTTCTGGTGTGAGTTATCTGTGGAAGGAATCATAGGCTCACAGTAATTCACATCTTTCTTTTTGAAAATTTTCCCATATTCTTTTCTGAACCTGAGAATGTGGCCCCTGTGTCCACAAAGAACTGGCTGGCCTCCTACATGGAGAGTTAGCCTGGGCTTTTGGCGGGCACTTTGACGATCTAGGTTAGCAAACGGGCACTTGGACTATGTAGGTTACCTAGCAGGCACTTGGCCTGTCTAGGTTACCTAGCGGGCACTTGGACGATCTAGGTTAACTAGCGGGCACTTTGACTAACTTGGTTACCTAGCGGGCACTTGGACTATGTAGGTTTAGTAGTGTACACTTGAACGAACTAGGTTAACGAGCGGGCCCTTGGACTATGTAGGTTACCTAGCGGGCACTGGGACTATCTAGGTTAGCTAACAGGAACTTGGACTATCTAGGTTACCTAGCGGGCACTTAGACTATGTAGGTTACCTAGCGGGCAGTTGGACTATCTAGGTTACCTAATGGGCATTTGGACTATGCAGGTAACATAGCGGGCATTTGGACAGTCTAGGTTACCTAACGGGCACATGGACTTCAAGGTTAACGAACGGGCACCTGGACTATGTAGGTTGCCAACTGGGCACTTGGACGATCTAGGTTAGGTAACGGGCACTAGGACTATCTAGGTTACCTAGCGGGAACTTGGACTATGTAGGTAAATTAGCGGGCACTTGGACTATCTAGGTTACCTAACGGGCACTTGGACGATCTAGGTTAACTAGTGGGCACTTGGACTATCTAGGTTACCTAGCGGGAACTTGGACTATATAGGTTACCTAGCAGCACTTAGACTATCTAGGTTACCTAACGGGCACTTTGACTATCTAGGTTACCTAGCGGGCACTTGGACTATCTAGGTTAGCTAACAGGAACTTGGACTATCCAGGTTACCTAGCGGGCACTTGGACTATGTAGGTTTCCTTGCGGTCACTTGGACTAGGTAGGTAACCTAGCGGGCAATTGAACTATCTAGGTTAGCTAACGGGCACTTGGACTATCTAGGTTACCTAGCGGGCACTTAGACTATGTAGGTTACCTAGCGGGCAATTGGACTATCTAGGTTAAATAACGGGCATTTGGACTATGCAGGTAACATAGCGGGCACTTGGACTGTCTAGGTTACCTAACGGTCACATGGACTTCTAGGTTAACGAACGGGCACTTGGACTATGTAGGTTGCCTACTGGACCCTTGGACGATCTAGGTTAGGTAACGGGCACTAGGACTATCTAGGTTACCTAGCGAGAACTTGGACTATGAAGGTTAACGAACGAGCACTTGAACTATCTAGGTTACCTAACGGGCACTTGGACGATCTAGGTTAACTAGCGGGCACTTGGACTATCTAGGTTAACTAGCGGGCACTTGGACGATGCAGGTTCCCTAGCAGGCACTTGGAATATGTGGGTACCCTAGCGGGCATTTTTGACTATCTAGGTTACCTAACGGGCATTTGGACTATGTAGGTTCCCTAGTGGGCACTTGGATTATGTAGGTTCCCTTTTTGCACTTGGACTATGTAGGTAACAAGCGGGCATTTGGTCTATGTAGGTTACCTAGCGGGCCCTTGGATTATGTAGGTTCCCTATCAGGCACTTGGACAATGTAGGTTAACCAGCGGGCTCTAGGACTATGTAGGTGCCCTAGCGGGCATTTGGACTATATAGATTACCAAGCACGCACTTGGGCTTTGTAGTTTTCCTAGCGGGCACTTGGACTATCTAGGTTCCCTAGCGGGCACTTGGACTATATAGGTTCCCTAAAGGGCACTTGGACTATGTAGGTTCCCTAGCAGGCACTCAGATTATGAAGGTTCCCCAGCGGGCACTTGGGCTATGTAGGTTGCCTAGCAGGCCCTTTGACTATGTAAGTTCTCTAACCGGCATTTGGACTATGTGGGTTCCCTAGCGGGCATTTGGACTATCTAGGTTACCTAACGGGCACTTGGTCTATGTACGTTACTAGCGGGCATTTGGACTATGTAGGTTACCTAGCGGATACTTGGACTATGTAGGTTCCCAATCAGGTACTTGGACAAGGTAGGTTAACTAGAGGGCATTTGGACTATCTAGGTTAACTAGCGGGCCCTTGGACTATGTAAGTTAACTAGCGGGCACTGTGACGATCTAGGTTATCAAACGGGCACTTGGACTATGTAGGTTACCTAGAAGGCACTTAGACTGTCGAGGTTACCTAGAGGGCACTTGGACTATCTAGGTTAACGAACGGGCACTTGGACTATCTAGGTTACCTAGCGGGCACTTGGACTAACTATGTTATCTAGCGGGCACTTGGACTATCTAGGTTACCTAATGGGCACTTGGACTATCTAGGTTCCCTAGCGGGCACTTGGACTATATAGGTTCCCTAAAGGGCACTTAGACTATGTAGGTTCCCTAGCAGGCACTCGGACTATGAAGGTTCCCTAGCGGGCTCTTGGACTATGTAGGTTCCCTAGCAGGCCCTTTGACTATGTAAGTTCTCTAACGGGCACTTGGACAATGTGGGTTCCCTAGCGGGCATTTGGACTATCTAGGTTACCTAGCGGGAACTTGGACTATGTAGGTAAATTAGCGGGCACTTGGACTATCTAGGTTACCTAACGGGCACTTGGACGATCTAGGTTAACTAGTGGGCACTTGGACTATCTAGGTTACCTAGCGGGAACTTGGACTATATAGGTTACCTAGCAGCACTTAGACTATCTAGGTTACCTAACGGGCACTTTGACTATCTAGGTTACCTAGCGGGCACTTGGACTATCTAGGTTAGCTAACAGGAACTTGGACTATCCAGGTTACCTAGCGGGCACTTGGACTATGTAGGTTTCCTTGCGGTCACTTGGACTAGGTAGGTAACCTAGCGGGCAATTGAACTATCTAGGTTAGCTAACGGGCACTTGGACTATCTAGGTTACCTAGCGGGCACTTAGACTATGTAGGTTACCTAGCGGGCAATTGGACTATCTAGGTTAAATAACGGGCATTTGGACTATGCAGGTAACATAGCGGGCACTTGGACTGTCTAGGTTACCTAACGGTCACATGGACTTCTAGGTTAACGAACGGGCACTTGGACTATGTAGGTTGCCTACTGGACCCTTGGACGATCTAGGTTAGGTAACGGGCACTAGGACTATCTAGGTTACCTAGCGAGAACTTGGACTATGAAGGTTAACGAACGAGCACTTGAACTATCTAGGTTACCTAACGGGCACTTGGACGATCTAGGTTAACTAGCGGGCACTTGGACTATCTAGGTTAACTAGCAGGCACTTGGACGATGCAGGTTCCCTAGCAGGCACTTGGAATATGTGGGTACCCTAGCGGGCATTTTTGACTATCTAGGTTACCTAACGGGCATTTGGACTATGTAGGTTCCCTAGTGGGCACTTGGATTATGTAGGTTCCCTTTTTGCACTTGGACTATGTAGGTAACAAGCGGGCATTTGGTCTATGTAGGTTACCTAGCGGGCCCTTGGATTATGTAGGTTCCCTATCAGGCACTTGGACAATGTAGGTTAACTAGCGGGCTCTAGGACTATGTAGGTGCCCTAGCGGGCATTTGGACTATATAGATTACCAAGCACGCACTTGGGCTTTGTAGTTTTCCTAGCGGGCACTTGGACTATCTAGGTTACCTAGCGGGCACTTGGACTATCTAGGTTCCCTAGCGGGCACTTGGACTATATAGGTTCCCTAAAGGGCACTTGGACTATGTAGGTTCCCTAGCAGGCACTCAGATTATGAAGGTTCCCCAGCGGGCACTTGGGCTATGTAGGTTGCCTAGCAGGCCCTTTGACTATGTAAGTTCTCTAACCGGCATTTGGACTATGTGGGTTCCCTAGCGGGCATTTGGACTATCTAGGTTACCTAACGGGCACTTGGTCTATGTACGTTACTAGCGGGCATTTGGACTATGTAGGTTACCTAGCGGATACTTGGACTATGTAGGTTCCCAATCAGGTACTTGGACAAGGTAGGTTAACTAGAGGGCATTTGGACTATCTAGGTTAACTAGCGGGCCCTTGGACTATGTAAGTTAACTAGCGGGCACTGTGACGATCTAGGTTATCAAACGGGCACTTGGACTATGTAGGTTACCTAGAAGGCACTTAGACTGTCGAGGTTACCTAGAGGGCACTTGGACTATCTAGGTTAACGAACGGGCACTTGGACTATCTAGGTTACCTAGCGGGCACTTGGACTAACTATGTTATCTAGCGGGCACTTGGACTATCTAGGTTACCTAGCGGGCACTTGGACTATCTAGGTTCCCTAGCGGGCACTTGGACTATATAGGTTCCCTAAAGGGCACTTAGACTATGTAGGTTCCCTAGCAGGCACTCGGACTATGAAGGTTCCCTAGCGGGCTCTTGGACTATGTAGGTTCCCTAGCAGGCCCTTTGACTATGTAAGTTCTCTAACGGGCACTTGGACAATGTGGGTTCCCTAGCGGGCATTTGGACTATCTAGGTTACCTAACGGGCACTTGGACTATGTACGTTACTAGCGGGCATTAGGACTATGTAGGTTACCTTGTGGATACTTGGACTATGTAGGTTCCCTATCAAGGACTTGGACAATGTAGGTTAACTAGCGGGCGCTTGGACTATCTAGGTTCCCTAGCGGGCAATTGGACTATTGGATACCCTAGCGGGCATTTGGACTATCTAGGTTACCTAACGGGCATCGACTATGTAGGTTCCCTAGCGGGCACTTGGATTATGTAGGTTCCCTTCTTGCACTTGGATTATGTAGGTTACTAGCGGGCATTTGGACTATGTAGGTTACCTAGCGGGCACTTGGACTATGTAGGTTACCTAGCGGGCACTTGGACTATATAGGTTAACTAGCGGGCACTTGGACTATCTAGGTTACCTAGCGGGCACATGGACTATGTACGTTTCCTAGCGGGCACTTGGACTATCTATGTTAACTAGTGGGCACATGGACTATGTAGGTTCCCTATCGGGCAATTAGACTATGTGGGTTACCTAGCGGGCACTTGGACTATGTAGGTTCCCTAGCGGGCACTTGGACTATGTAGGTTACCTAGCGGGCCCTTGGACTATCTAGGTTACCTAACGGGCACTTGGACTATATAAGTTACCTAGAGGGCCCTTGGACTATGTAGGTTAACTAGAAGGGACTTGGACTATCAGGTTAACTAGCGGTCACTTGGACTATGTCGGTAATCTAGCAGGAACTTGGTCTGTCTAGGTTACCTAGCGGGCACTTGGACTATCTAGGTTAACTAACAGGCACTTGGACTATCTAGGTTAGCTAAGGGGCACCTGGACTATCTGGGTTAACAAGCGGGCACTTTTACTATGTAGGTTAACTAGCAGACACTTGGACGAACTAGGTTAACGAGCGGGCTTTTGGACTATGTAGGTTATCTATCGGGCACTTGGACTATCTAGGTTAGTTAACAGGAACTTGGACTATCTAGGTTACCTAACGGGCACTTAGACTATGCAGGTAACCTGGCGGGCACTTTGACTGACTAGGTTACCTAGCGGGCACTTGGACTTCTAGGTTAAGGAACGGGCACTTGGACTATGTAGGTTGCCTAGCGGGCACTTGGACGATCTATGTTTGGTAACGGACACTTGGACTATCTAGGTTACCTAGCGGGAACTTGGACTATGTAGGTTACCTAGCTGGCACTTAGACTATCTAGGTTACCTAGCGGGCACTTGGACTATCTAGGTTAGCTAACAGGAACTTGGACTATCTAGGTTACCTAGCGGGCACTAGGACTATGTAGGTTTCCTAGAGGTCACTTGGACTATCTAGGCTACCTAACGGGCACTTGGAATATGTAGGTTAACTAGCAGACACTTGGACGATCTAGGTTAACTAGCGGGCAATTGGAATATCTAGGTTAACTAGGGGGTCCTTGGACTATGTAAGTTAACTAGCGGGCACTTGGACTATCTAGGTTAGCTAACAGGAACATGGACTATCTAGGTTACCTAGCGGGCACTAGGACTATGTAGGTTACCTAGCGGTCACATGGAGTATCTAGGCTACCTAACGGGCACTTGGACTACGTAGGTTAACTAGCGGACACTTGGACGATCTAGGTTAACTAGCGGGCACTTGGAATATCTAGGTTAACTATGGGGCCCTTGGACTATGTAGGTTTACTAGCGGGCACTTAGAAAATCTAGGTTAACTAGCGGGTTCTTGGACTATGTAGGTTAACTAGCGGGCACTTGGACGATCTAGATTAACTAGCAGGCACTTGGACTATCTAGTTTAACTAGTGGGCACTTGGACTATGTAGGTTAACTAGCGGGCACTTGGACGATGTAGGTTCCCTAGCAGACACTTGGACTATCTAGGTTAACTAGCGAACACTTGGACGATGCAGGTTCCCTTGCGGGCACTTGGACTATCTAGGTTCCCTAACGGGCACTTGGACTATGTAGGTTCCCTAGCGGGCACTTGTACTATGTACGTCCCTTAGCGGACACTTGGACTAAGTTGGTTCCCTATCGGGCACTTGGACTATGTAGGTTACCTAGCGGGCACTTGGACTATCAAGGTTACCTAGCAGGCACTTGGACTATGTACACACCCTAGCGGGCACTTGGACTATCTAGGTTACGTAGACGGCACTTGGACTATGTACGTCCCCTAGTGGGCACTTGGACTATCTAGGTTACCTAACGTGCAATAGGACTATCTAGGATACCTAGCGGCACTTGGACTATCTAGGTTACCTAGCGGGCCCTTGGACTATGTAGGTCAACTAGCGGGACCTTGGACTATCTAGGTTAGCTTACGGGCACTTGGATTATGTAGGTTAACTAGAGGGCACTTGGACTATGTAGGTTAACTAGCGGGCACTCGCACCATCTAGGTTAAGTAGCGGGCACTTGGACTATATAGGTTAACTAGCGGGCACTTGGATTAGCTAGGTTACCCTGCGGGCACTTGAACCATGTAGGTTAACTAGTTGGCCCTTGGACTATCTAGGTTAGCTAACCGGCACATGGCCTTGTAGGTTACCTAGGGGGCACTTGGACTATCTAGGCTCCCTATCAGGCACTTTGACTATGTAGGTTAACAAGAGGGCACTTGTACTATCTAGGTTACCTAGCGGGCACTTGAACTATGTACGTCCCCTAGTGGGCACCTGGACTATCTAGGTTAACTAACGGGCACTAGGACTATCTAGGTTAACTAGCGGGCACATGGTCTATCTAGGTTACTTGGCGGGCACTTGGACTATGTACACACCCTAGCGGGCCCATGGACTATCTAGGTTAACTAACGGGCACTAGGACTATCTAGGTTAACTAGCAGGCACATGGTCTATCTAGGTTACCTAGCAGGCACTTGGACTATGTACACACCCTAGTGGGCCCATGGACTATCTAGGTTAACTAACGGGAGCTTGGATTATGTAAGTTAACTAGCTGGCACTTGGACTATGTAGGTTAACTAGCGGACACTTGGACGATCTAGGTTAACTAGCGGGCCCTTACACTATGTAGATTAACTAGCACGCCCTTGAACTATGTAAATTAACTAGCACGCACTCGGACGATCTAGGTTAACTAGTAGGCACTTGGATTATCTAGGTTAACTAGGGGACACTTGGACGAACTAGGTTAACGAGTGGGCCCTTGGGCTATGTAGATTTCCTAGCGGGAACTTGGACTATCTAGGTTACCTAGCGGGCACTTTGACTATGTAGATTACCTAGCGGGCACTAGGACTATCTAGGTTAGCTAAAGTGCACTTGGAGTATCTAGGTTACCTAGCGGGCAGTTGGACTATGTAGGTTACCTAGTGGGCACTTGGACTATGTAGGTTACCTAACGGGCACTTGGACTATGCAGGTAACCTTGCGGGCAGTTGGACAGTATAGGTTACCTAGCGGGCACTTGGACTTCTATGTTAACGAACGGGCATTTGGACTATGTAGGTTGCCTAGCGGGCACTTGGACTATCTAGGTTAGCTAACTGGCAATTGGATTATCTAAGTTACCCAGCGGGCTGTTGTACTATCTAGGTTACCTAACGTGCAATAGGACTATCTACGTTACCTAGCGGCACTTGGACTATCTAGGTTACCTAGCAGGCCCTTGGACTATGTAGGTCAACTAGCGGGACCTTGGACTGTCTAGGTTACCTAACGGGCACATGGACTTCTAGGTTAACGAACGGGCACTTGGACTAGGTAGGTTGCCTCCTGGACCCTTGGACGATCTAGGTTAGGTAACGGGCACTAGGACTATCTAGGATACCTAGCGAGAACTTGGACTATCTAGGTTAACGAACGAGCACTTGGACTATCTAGGTTACCTAACGGGCACTTGGACGATCTAGGTTAACTAGCGGGCACTTGGACTATCTAGGTTAACTAGCGGGCGCTTGGACGATGCAGGTTCCCTAGCGGGCACTTGGAATATGTGGGTAACCTAGCGGGCATTTTTGACTATCTAGGTTACCTAACGGGCATTTGGACTATGTAGGTTCCCTAGTGGGCACTTGGATTATGTAGGTTCCCTTCTTGCACTTGGACTATGTAGGTTCCCTATCGGGCACTTGGACAATGTAGGTTAACTAGCGGGCGCTAGGACTATGTAGGTGCCCTAGCGGGCATTTGGACTATATAAATTACCAAGCACGCACTTGGGCTTTGTAGTTTTCCTAGCGGGCACTTGGACTATCTAGGTTACCTAGCGGGCACTTGGACTATCTAGGTTCCCTGCGGGCACTTGGACTATATAGGTTCCCTAAAGGGCACTTGGACTATGTAGGTTCCCTAGCAGGCACTCAGACTATGAAGGTTCCCCAGCGGGCACTTGGACTATGTAGGTTGCCTAGCAGGCCCTTTGACTATGTAAGTTCTCTAACGGGCACTTGAACTATGTGGGTTCCCTAGCGGGGATTTGGACTATCTAGGTTACCTAACGGGCACTTGGTCTATGTACGTTACTAGCGGGCATTTGGACTATGTAGGTTACCTAGCGGATACTTGGACTATGTAGGTTCCCTGTCAGGTACTTGGACAATGTAGGTTAACAAGCGGGCATTTGGACTCTCTAGGTTAACTAGCGGGCCCTTGGACTATGTAGGTTAACTAGCGGGCACTTTGACGATCTAGGTTATCAAACGGGCACTTGGACTATGTAGGTTACCTAGCAGGCACTTAGACTGTCGAGTTTACCTAGAGGGCACTTGGACTATCTAGGTTAACGAACGGGCACTTGGACTATCTAGGTTACCTAGCGGGCACTTGGACTATATAGGTTCCCTAAAGGGCACTTGGACTATGTAGGTTCCCTAGCAGGCACTTGGACTATGAAGGTTCCCTAGCGGGCTCTTGGACTATGTAGGTTCCCTAGCAGGCCCTTTGACTATGTAAGTTCTCTAACGGGCACTTGGACAATGTGGGTTCCCTAGCGGGCATTTGGACTATCTAGGTTACCTAACGGGCACTTGGACTATGTACGTTACTAGCGGGCATTTGCACTATGTAGGTTACCTAGCGGATACTTGGACTATGTTGGTTCTCTATCAGAGACTTGGACAATGTAGGTTAACTAGCGGGCACTTGGACTATCTAGGTTCCCTAGTGGGCAATTGGACTATTGGGTACACTAGCGGGCATTTGGACAATCTAGGTTACCTAACGGGCATCGACTATGTAGGTTCCCTAGCGGGCACTTGGCTTATGTAGGTTCCCTTCTTGCACTTGGATTATGTAGGTTACTAGCGGGCATTTGGACTATGTAGCTTACCTAGCGGGCACTTGGACTATGTAGGTTAACTAGCGGGCACTTGGACTATCTAGGTTACCTAGCGGGCACATGGACTATGTACGTTTCCTAGCGGGCACTTGGACTATCTATGTTAACTAGCGGGCACATGGACTATGTAGGGTCCCTATCGGGCAATTAGACTATGTGGGTTACCTAGCGGGCACTTGGACTATGTAGGTTCCCTAGCGGGCACTTGGACTATGTAGGTTACCTAGCGGGCCCTTGGACTATCTAGGTTAGTTAACAGGAACTTGGACTATCTAGGTTACCTAACGGGCACTTAGACTATGCAGGTAACCTGGCGGGCACTTTGACTGACTAGGTTACCTAGCGGGCACTTGGACTTCTAGGTTAAGGAACGGGCACTTGGACTATGTAGGTTGCCTAGCGGGCACTAGGACTATGTAGGTTTCCTAGAGGTCACTTGGACTATCTAGGCTACCTAACGGGCACTTGGACTATGTAGGTTAACTAGCGGACACTTGGATGATCTAGATTAACTAGCGGGCAATTGGAATATCTAGGTTAACTAGGGGGCCCTTGGACTATGCAGGTTAACTAGCGGGCACTTGGACTATCTAGGTTAGCTAACAGGAACATGGACTATCTAGGTTACCTAGCGGACACTAGGACTATGTAGGTTACCTAGCGGTCACTTGGAGTATCTAGGCTACCTAACGGGCACTTGGACTACGTAGGTTAACTAGCAGACACTTGGATGATCTAGGTTAACTAGCGGGCAGTTGGCCTATGTAGGTTAACTAGCGGGCACTTAGAAAATCTAGGTTAACTAGCGGGTTCTTGGACTATGTAGGTTAACTAGCGGGCACTTAGAAAATCTAGGTTAACTAGCGGGTTCTTGGACTATGTAGGTTAACTAGCGGGCCCTTGGACTATGTAGGTTAACTAGCGGGCACTTGGACGATCTAGATTAACTAGCAGGCACTTGGACTATCTAGGTTAACTAGTGGGCACTTGGACTATCTAGGTTACCTAGCAGGCACTTGGACGATGCAGGTTCCCTAGCGGGCACTTGGACTATCTAGGCTCCCTATCGGGCACTTTGACTATGTAGGTTACCTAGCGGGCACTTGGACTATCTAGGTTACCTAGCGGGCTCTTGGTCTATGTATATTCCCTAGCGGACACTTGGACGATCTTGGTTACCTAGCGGGCACTTGGACTATGTACGTCCCCTAGTGGGCACTTGGACTATCTAGGTTAACTAATGGGCACTAGGACTATCTAGGTTAACTAGCGGGCACTTGGTCTATCTAGGTTACTTGGCAGGCACTTGGACTATGTAGGTCAAATAGCGGGCCCTTGGACTATCTAGGTTAGCTAACGGGCTCTTGGATTATGTAAGTTAACTAGCGGGCCCTTGGACTATGTAGGTTAACTAGCGCACACTTGGACGATCTAGGTTAACTAGCGGGCACTTGGATTATCTAGGTTAGCTAGCGGGCACTTGAACTATGTAGGTTAACTAGTGGGCCCTTAGGCTATCTATGTTAGCTAACGGGCACTTGGACTATGAAGGTTAATTAGCGGGTACTTGGACTACGTAGGTGCCCTAGCGGGCACTTGGACTATCTAGGTTGCCTAGCGTGCACTTGAACTATCTACGTTACCTAGCGGGTACTTGGACTATCTAGGTTAACTAGCGGGCACTTGGACTATGTAAGTTCCCTAGCGGGCACTTGGATTATGTAGGATCCCTATCAGGCACTTGGACTATGTTGGTTACTAGCGGGCATTTGGACTATGTAGGTTATCTAACGGGCACTTGGACAATGTAAGTTCCGTATGGGGCACTTGGACTATGTTGGTTAACTTCGGGCACTAGGACTATGTAGGTTACCTAGCGGGCACTTGGACTATCTTGGTTACCTAGCGGGCACTTGGACTATGTAGGTTAACTAGCGGACACTTGGACGAACAAGGTTAACGAGCGGGCACTTTGACTATGTTGGTTACCTAGCGGGCACTTGGACTATGTAGGTTAACTAGGGGACACTTGGACGAACTAGGTTAACGAGTGGGCCCTTGGGCTATGTAGGTTACATAGCGGGCAGTTGGACTATGTAGGTTACCTAGCGGGCACTTGGACTATGTAGGTTACCTAGCGGGCACTAGGACTATCTAGGTTAGCTAACGGGCACTTGGAGTATCTAGGTTACCTAGCGGGCAGTTGGACTATGTAGGATACCTAGCGGGCACTTGGACTATGTAGGTTACCTAACGGGCACTTGGACTATGCAGGTAAACTTGCGGGCAGTTGTACAGTCTAGGTTACCTAGCGGGCACTTGGACTTCTATGTCAACGAACGGGCATTTGGACTACGTAGGTTGCTTAGCGGGCACTTGGACTATCTAGGTTAGCTAACTGGCAATTGGATTATCTAAGTTACCTAGAGGGCACTTGGACTATGTAGGTTACCTAGCGGGCACTTGAACTATGTAGGTTACCTAACGGGCACTTGGACTATGCAGGTAAACTTGCGGGCAGTTGTACAGTCTAGGTTACCTAGCGGGCACTTGGACTTCTATGTTAACGAATGGGCATTTGGACTATGTAGGTTGCTTAGCGGGCACTTGGACTATCTAGGTTAGCTAACTGGCAATTGGATTATCTAAGTTACCTAGCGGGCACTTGGACTATGTAGGTTACCTAGCGGGCACTTGGACTATCTAGGTTAACTAGCAGACACTTGGACTATCTAGGTTAACTAGCGAACACTTGGACGATGCAGGTTCCCTAGCGGGCACTTGAACTATCTAGGTTCCCTAACGGGCACTTGGACTATGTAGGTTCCCTAGCGGGCACTTGTACTATGTACGTCCCTTAGCGGACACTTGGACTAAGTTGGTTCTCTATCGGGCACTTGAACTATGTAGGTTAACTAGCGGGCCCTTGGACTATGTAGGTTACCTAGAGGGCACTTGGACTATCTAGGTTACCTAGCAGGCACTTGGACTATGTACACACCCTAGCGGACACTTGGACTATCTAGGTTACCTAGACGGCACTTGGAGTATGTACGTCCCCTAGTGGGCACTTGGACTATCTAGGTTACCTAACGTGCAATAGGACTATCTAGGTTACCTAGCGGCACTTGGACTATCTAGGTTACCTAGCGGGCCCTTGGACTATGTAGGTCAACTAGCGGGACCTTGGACTATCTAGGTTAGCTTACGGGCACTTGGATTATGTAGGTTAACTAGAGGGCACTTGGACTATGTAGGTTAACTAGCGGGCACTCGCACCATCTAGCTTAACTAGCCGGCACTTGGACTATATAGGTTAACTAGCGGGCACTTGGATTTGCTAGGTTACCCTGCGGGCACTTGAACCATGTAGGTTAACTAGTTGGCCCTTGGACTATCTAGGCTCCCTATCGGGCACTTTGACTATGTAGGTTAACAAGCGGGCACTTGGACTATCTAGGTTCCCTAGTGGGCACTTGGTCTATGTACATACCCTAGCGGGCAATTGTACTATCTAGGTTACCTAGCGGGCATTTGGACTATGTACGTCCCCTAGTGGGCACCTGGACTATCTAGGTTAACTAACGGGCACTAGGACTATCTAGGTTACCTTGCGGGAACTTGGACTATTTAGGTTACCTAGTGGGCACTTAGACTATCTAGGTTACCTAACGGGCACTTGGACTATCTAGGTTAGCTAACAGGAACTTGGACTATCTAGGTTACCTAGCAGGCACTTGGACTATGTAGGTTTCCTAGCGGTCACTTGGACTATGTAGGTTACCTAGCGGGCAGTTGGACTATCTAGGTTACCTAACGGGCATTTGGACTATGCAGTTAACATAGCGGGCACTTGGACTGTCTAGGTTACCTAACGGGCACATGGACTTCTAGGTTAACGAACGGGCACTTGGACTATGTAGGTTGACTACTGGGCCCTTGGACGATCTAGGTTAGGTAACGGGCATTAGGACTATCTAGGTTACCTAGCGGGAAATTGGACTATGTAGGTAACCTAGCGGGCACTTGGACTATCTAGGTTACCTAACGGGCACTTGGACGATCTAGGTTAACTAGCGGGCACTTGGACTATCTAGGTTAACTAGCGGGCACTTGGACGATGCAGGTTCCCTAGCGGTCACTTGGACTATGTGGGTACCCTAGCGGGCATTTGGACTATCTAGGTTACCTAACGGGCATTTGGATTATGTGGGTTCCCTAGTAGGCACTTGGATTATGTAGGTTCCCTTCTTGCACTTGGACTATGTAGGTTACTAGCGGGCATTTGGACTATGTAGGTTACCTAGCGGGCACTTGGACTATGTAGGTTCCCTATCGGGCACTTGGAAAATGTAGGTTAACTAGCGGGCGCTAGGACTATGCAGGTGCCCTAGCGGGCATTTGGACTATATAGATTACCAAGCACGCCCTTGGGCTTTGTAGTTTAACTAGCGGGCACTTGGACTATCTAGGTTACCTAGCAGGCACTTGGACTATCTCGGTTCCCTAGCGGGCACTTGGACTATATAGGTTCCCTAAAGGGCACTTGGAATATGTAGGTTCCCTAGCAGGCACTCGGACTATGAAGGTTCCCCAGCGGGCACTTGGACTATCTAAGTTAACTAGCGGGCCCTTGGACTATGTAGGTTAACTAGCGGGCACTTTGACGATCTAGGTTAGCAAAAGGGCACTTGGACTATGTAGGTTACCTAGCGGGCACTTGGACAATCTAGGTTAACGAATGGGCACTTGGACTATGTAGGTTAGCTAACAGGAACTTGGACTATCTAGGTTACCTAGCGGGCACTTGGACGATGCATGTTCCCTAGCGGGCACTTTGACTATGTAGGTTCCCTAGCGGGCAATTGGACTATGTGGGTACCCTAGCGGGCATTTGGACTATCTAGGTAACCTAACGGGCATTTCGACTATGTAGGTTCCCAGCGGGCAATTGGATTACGTAGGTTCCCTTCTTGCACTTGGACTATGAAGGTTACTAGCGGGCACTTTGACTGTCTTGGTTACCTAGCGGGCACTTGGACTATGTAGGTTAACAAGCGGACACTTGGACGAACTAGGTTAACGAGCGGGCCATTGGACTATGTAGGTTACCTAGCGGGCACTTGGACTATCTAGCTTAGCTAACGGGCACTTGGAGTATCTAGGTTACCTAGCGGGCAGTTGGACTATGTAGGTTACCTAGCGTGCACTTGAACTATCTATGTTACCTAGAAGGTACTAGGACTATCTAGGTTAACTAGCGGGCACTTGGACTATCTAGGTTACCTAACGGGCACTTGGACTATGCAGGTTACCTAGCGTGCACTTGAACTATCTATGTTACCTAGAAGGTACTAGGACTATCTAGGTTAACTAGCGGGCACTTGGACTATCTAGGTTAACTAGCGGGCAATTGGACTATGTAAGTTCCTTTATGCGGGCTCTTGGATTATTTAGGTTCCCTATCAGGCACTTGGACTATGTAGGTTACTAGCGGGCATTTAGACTATGTAGGTTACCTAACGGGCACTTGGACTATGTAGGTTCCGAATCGGGCACTTGGACTATGCAGGTTACCTAGCGTACACTTGAACTATCTACGTTACCTAGAGGGTACTTGGACTATCTAGGTTAACTAGCGGGCACTTGGACTATCTAGGTTAACTAACGGGCACTTGGACTATGTAAATTCCTTAGCGGGCACTTGGATTATGTAGGTTCCCTATCAGGTACTTGGACTATGTAGGTTACTAGCGGGAATTTGGACTATGTAGGTTACCTAACGGGCACTAGGACTATGTAGGTTCCGAATCGGGCACTTGGACTATGTTGGTTAACTAGCGGGCACTAGGACTATGTAGGTTACCTAGCGGGCACTTGGACTATCTAGGTTAGCTAACAGGAACTTGGACTAACTAGGTTACCTAGCGGGCTTTGGACTATCTAGGTTTACTAGCGGACACTTGGACGAACTAGGTTAACGAGCGGGCCATTGGACTATGTAGGTTACCTAGCGGGCACTTAGACTATCTAGGTTAGCTAACAGGAACTTGGACTATCTAGGTTACCTAGCGGGCACTAGGATATGTAGGTTTCCTAAAGGTCACTTGGACTATCTAGGCTACCTAAGGGGCACTTGGACTAACTAGGTTAGCTAACGGGCACTTGGACTATGCAGGTAACCTTGCGGGCACTTGGACAGTCTAGGTTACCTAGCGGGCACTTGGACTTCTTTGTTAACGAATGGGCACTTGGACTATGTAGGTTGCCTAGCGGGCACTTGGACTATCTAGGTTAGCTAACGGGCAATTGGATTATCTAGGATACCTAGCGGGCACTTGGACTATGTAGGTTACCTAGCGGGCACTTGGACTATCTAGGTTACCTAACGGGAACTTGGAAAATATAGGTTAACTAGCGGGCACTTGGACTATCTAGTTTAACTAGCAGGCACTTGGACTATCTAGGTTAACTAGCGAGCACTTGGACGATGCATGTTCCCTAGCGGGCACTTGGACTATCTAGGTTCCCTAACGGGCATTTGGACTATCTAGGTTCCCTAGCAGGCACTTGTACTAAGTACGTCCCTTAGCGGGCACTTGGACTATGTTGGTTCCTTATCGGGTACTTGGACTATGTAGGTTAACTAGCAGGCCCTTGGACTATGTAGGTTAACTAGAGGGCACTTAGACTATCTAGGTTACCTAGCAGACACTTGGACTATGTACATATCCTAGCGGGCACTTGGACTATCAAGGTTACCAAGAGGGCACTTGGACTATGTAAGTCCCCTAGAGGGCACTTGAACTATCTAGGTTAACTAACGTGCACTAGGACAATCTAGGTTAACTAGCGGGCACTTGGTCTATCTAGGTTAGCTAACGGGCACTTGGATTATGTAAGTTCACTAGCGGGCACTTGGACTATGTAGGTTAACTAGCGGACACTTGGACGATCTAGGTTAACTAGCGGCCCCTTGCACTATGTAGATTAACTAGCGGGCCCTTGGACTATGTAGGTTAACTAGCGCACACTTGGACTATCTAGGTTAACTAGCGGGCACTTGGATTATCTAGGTTAGCAAGCGTGCACTTGAACTATCAACGTTACCTAGAGGGTACTTAGACTATCTAGGTTAACTAGCGGGCACTTGGACTATCTAGGTTAACTAATGGGCACTTGGACTATGTAAGTTCCTTAGCGGGCACTTGGATTATGTAGGTTACCTAATGGGCACTTGGACTATGTAGGTTCCGAATCGGGCACTTGGACTATGTTGGTTATCTAGCGGGCACTAGTACTATGTAGGTTACCAAGCGGGCACTTGGACTATCTAGGTTAGCTAACAGGAACTTGGACTAACTAGGTTACCTAGTGGGCACTTGGACTATCTAGGTTAACTAGCGGGCACTTGGACTATCTAGGTTACCTAGCGGGCCCTTGGACTATGTAGGTTACCTAGTGGGCACTTGGACTATCTAGGTTAACGAATGGCCACTTGGACTATGTAGGTTACCTAGCGGGGAATTAGACTATCTAGGTTAGTTAACTGGAACTTGGAATATCTAGGTTACCTAGCCGGCACTTGGACTATGTAGGTTACCTTGCGGGCACTTGGAATATGTAGGTTACCTTGCGGGCACTTGGACTATCTAGGTTACCTTGCGGGCACTTGGACTATCTAGGTTAGCTAACAGGAACTTGGACTATCTAGGCTACCTAGCGGGCACTTGGTCTATCTAGGTTAGCTAACGGGCACTTGGACTTCTATGTTAATGAACGGGCACTTGGATTATGTAGGTTGCCTAGCGGGCACTTGGACTCTCTAGGTTAGCTAACGGGCAATTGGATTATCTAGGATACCTAGCGGGCACTTGGATTATGTAGGTTACCTAGCGGGCACTTGGACTATCTAGGTTACCTAAAGGGAACTTGGAAAATATTGGTTAACTAGCGGGCACTTGGACTATCTAGGTTAGCTAGGGGGCCCATGGACTATGTAGGTTAACTAACGGGCACTTAGAAAATCTAGGTTAACTAGCGGGTTCTTGGACTATGTACGTTAACTAGCGGGCCCTTGGACTATGTAGGTTCCCTAGCGGACACTTGGACTATGTACATCCCTTAGCAGGCACTTGGAGTATGTTGGTTCCCTATCGGGCACTTGGACTATGTAGGTTAACTAGCAGGCCCTTGGACTATGTAGGTTAACTAGCGGGCACTTAGACTATCTAGGTTACCTAGCGGACACTTGGACTATGTACACATCCTAGCGGGCACTTGGACTATCTAGGTTACCAAGAGGGCACTTGGACTATGTACGTCCCCTAGTGGGCACTTGGACTATCTAGGTTACCTAACGGGCAATAGTACTATCTAGGTTACCTAGCGGCACTTGGACTATCTAGGTTACCTAGCGAGCACTTGGACTATGTAGGTCAACTAGCGGGCCCTTGGACTATCTAGGTTAGCTTACGGGCACTTGGACTATGTAGGTTAACTAGAGGGCACGTGGACTATGTAGGTTAACTAGAGGGCACTTGGACTATGTAGGTTAACTAGCGGGCAATTGGACCATCTAGGTTAACTAGCGGGCACTTGGACTATATAGGTTAACTAGCGGGCACTTGGATTAGCTAGGTTACCTAGCAGGCACTTGAACCATGTAGGTTAACTAGTTGGCCCTTGGACTATCTAGGTTAGCTAACGGGCACTTGGACTATGTAGGTTAATTAGCGTGCACTTGGATTATGTAGGTGCCCTAGAGGGCATTTGGACTATATAGATTACCTAGCGGGCACTTGGACTTGTATGTTACCTAGTGGGCACTTGGACTATCTAGGTTACCTATCGGGCACTTGGACTATCTAAGTTCCCTAGCGAGCACTTGGACTATATAGGTTCCCTAAAGGGCACTTGGACTATGTAGGTTCCCTAGCAGGCACTAGGACTATGTAGGTTCCCTAGCGGGCACTTGGACTATGTATGTTCCCTAGCAGGCCCTTTGACTATGTAAGTTCCCTAGCGGGCACCTCGACTATGTGGGTTCCCTAGCGGGCATTTGGACTATCTAGGTTACCTAACGGGCACTTGGACTATGTGGGTACCCTAGCAGGCACTTGGACAATGTAGGTTAACTAGCGGGCGCTAGGACTATGTAGGTTCCCTATCATGAACTTGGACAATGTAGGTTAACTAGCGGGCACTAGGACTATGTAGGTTACCTAGCTGGCCCTTGGACTATGTAGGTTAACAAGCGGGCACTTTGACTATCTAGGTTAACTAGCGGGCCCAATGACTATCTAGGTTAACTAGGGGCCTTTGACGATCTAGGTTAGCAAACGGGCAATTGGACTATGTAGGTTACCTAGGGGGCACTTGGACTATGTGGGTACCCTAGCGGGCATTTGGACTATCTAGGTTACCTAACGAGCCCTTGGACTATGTGGGTACCCTAGCGGGCACTTGGACAATGTAGGTTAACCAGCGGGGGCTAGGACTATGTAGTTTACCTAGCGGTCACTTGGACTATGTAGGTTAACTAGCAGGCACTTGGACAATCTAGGTTACCTAGCAGGCTCTTGGACTATGTATGTTTCCTAGCGGGCACTTGGACTATCTATGTTAACTAGCGGGCACATGGATTATGTATGTTCCCTAGCGGGCACTTGGACTATGTAGGTTAACTAGCGGGCCCTTGGACTATCTAGGTTACCTAAGGGTACTTGGACTATCTAAGTTACCTAGAGGGCACTTGGACTATTTAGATTAACTAGCGGACACTTGGAAGACCTAGGTTTACTAGCGGGCACTTGGACAATCTAGGTTACCTAGCTGGCCCTTGGACTATGTAGGTTAACTAGCAGGCACTTGGACTATCAGGTACTAGCGGTCACTTGGACTATGTAGGTAACCTAGCGGGAACTTGGACTGTCTAGGTTACCTAGCGGGCAATTGGACTATCTAGTTTACCTAACAGGCAATTGCACTATCTAGGTTACCTAACGGGCCATGGGACTATCTAGGTTAACTATCGGGCACTTGTACTATGTAGGTTACCTAGCGGGCACTTGGACTATATAGGTTAGTTAACAGGAACTTGGAATATCTAGGTTACCTAGCGGGCACTTGGACTATGTAGGTTACCTTGCGGGCACTTGGACTATGTAGGTTACCTAGCGGGCACATGGACTATCTATATTAGCTAACGGGCACTTGGACTATCTAGGTTAACGAACGGGCACTTGGACTATGTAGGTTAGCTAACAGGAACTTGTACTATCTAGGTTAACTAGCGGGCACTTGGATGATGCAGGTTCCCTAGTGGGCACTTTGACGATGTAGGTTCCCTAGTGGGCACTTGGACTATGTGGGTACCCTAGCGGGCATTTTGATTATCTAGGATACCTAACGGGCATTTGGACTACATAGGGTCCCTGGCGGGCATTTGGACTATGTAGATTACCTAGTGCGCACTTGGAATATGTAGGTTCCCTATCGGGCACTTGGACAATGTAGGTTAATTAGTGGGCGCTAGGACTCTGTAGGTTACCTAGCGGGCACTTGGACTATGTAGGTTAACTAGCGGGCACTTGGACTATCTAGGTTAACTAGCGGACACTTGGACGAACTAGGTTAACGAGCGGGCCCTTGGACTATGTAGGTTACCTAGCGGGCACTTGGACTATCTAGGTTAGCTAACAGGAACTTGAACTATCTAGGTTACCTAGCGGGCCCTTCGACTATGTAGGTTACCTAGCGGGCACTTGGACTATCTAGGTTACCTAGCGGGCACTTAGACTATGTAGGTTAAGTAGCGGGCACTTGGACGTACTAGGTTAACTAGCTGGCACTTGGATGATATCGCTTAACTAGCGGGCACTTGGATTATCTAGGTTAGCTAGCGGGCACTTGAACTATGTAGGTTAACTAGTGGGCCCTTAGACGATCTAGGTTAGCTAACGGGCACTTGAACTATGTAGGTTAATTAGCGGGTATTTGGATTATGTAGGTGCCCTAGTGGGCATTTGTACTATATAGATTATCTAGAGGACACTTGTACTTTGTAGGTTAACTAGCGGGCACGTGGACTATCTAGGTTACCTAGCGTGCACTTGAACTATCTACGTTACCTAGCGGGTACTTGGACTATCTAGCTTAACTAGCGGGCACTTGGACTATCTAGGTTAACTAACGGTCACTTGGACTATGTAAGTTCCCTAGCGGGCACTTGGATTATGTAGGTTCCCTATCAGGCACTTGGACTATGTAGGTTACTAGCGGGCATTTGGACTATGTCGGTTACCTAACGGGCACTTGGACTATGAGGGTTCCGTATCCGGCACTTGAACAATGTTGGTTAACTAGCGGGCACTAGGACTATGTAGGTTACCTAGCGTGCACTTGGACTATCTAGGTTAGTTAACGGACACTTGGACTATCTAGGTTACCTAGTGGGAACTTGCACTATGTAGGTTACCTAGCGGCCACTTTGACTATCTTGGTTACCTAGCGGGCAGTTGGACTATGTAGGTTGACTAGCGGACACTTGGACGAACTAGGTTAACAATCGGACCCTTGGACTATGTAGGTTACCTAGTGGGCACTTGGACTATCTAGGGAAGCTAAGAGGAACATGGACTATCTGGGTTACCTAGCGGGCACTTAGACTATGTAGGTTACCTAGCGGACACTTGGACTATCTAGGTTACCTAACGGGCACATGGACTATGCAGGTAACCTAGCGGGCACATGGACTGTCTAGGTTACTTAGCGGGCACATGGACTTCTAGGTTAACGAACGGGCACTTGGACTATGTAGGTTGCCTAGCGGGCACTTGGACGATCTAGGTTAGGTAACGGGCAGTTGGACTATCTAGGTTACCTAGCGGGAACTTGGACTATGTAGGTAACCTAGCGGGCACTTGGACTATCTAGGTTACGTAACGGGCACTTGGATGATCTAGGTTAACTAGCGGGCATTTGGACTATCTAGGTTAACTAGCGGGCACTTGGATGATGCAGGTTCCCTAGCGTGCACTTGGACTATCTAGGTTCCCTAACGGTCACTTGGACTATGTAGGTTCCCTAGCAGGCACTTGTACTATGAACGTCCCTTAGCGGGCACTTGGACTATGTTGGTTCCCTATCGGGCACTGGACTATCTAGGTTACCTAGCGGGCACTTGGATTATCTAGGTTAACTAGCGGGCCCATGGACTATGTAGGTGAACTAGCTGGCACTTTGACTATCTAGGTTACCTAGCGGGCACTTGGACTATGTACGTTCACTAGCGGCCACTTGGACTATCTAGGTTAACTAGCGGGCACTTGGACTATGTAGGTTCCCTAGCGGGCATTTGGACTATATAAGTTACCTAGTGGGCACTTGGATTATGTAGGTTACCTAGCGGGTACTTGGACTATGTAGGTTAACTAGCGGGCACTTGGATTATCTAGGTTAACTAACAGGCACTTGGACTATGTATGTTCCAGAGCGGACAATTGGACTATATAGGTTCCCTAGCGGGCACTTGGACTATCTAGCTTCCCTAAAGGGCACTTGGACTATGTAGGTTAACTAGCGGACAATTGGATGATCTAGGTTAACTCACGGGTACTTGGTCTATCTAGGTTAACTAGGGGTCCCTTAGACTACGTAGGTTAACTAGCGGACACTTGTACAATGTAGGTTACCTAGCGGGCACTTGGGCTATCTCCGTTACCTAGCGGGCACTTGGACTATGTAGGTTAACGAACGGGCACTTGGACTATCTTGGTTACCTAGCGGGCACTTGGATTATGTAAGATCCCTATCGGACATTTGGACTACTTTGTTTACATAGCGGGCACTTGGACTGTCTAGGTTAACTAGCGGGAAATTGGACTATGTAGGTTAACTAGCAGACCTTTGGATTATGTAAGTTAACTAGAGGGTACTTTGATGATCCTGGTTAACTAGCGGGCATTTGGACTATGTAGGTTACCTAGCAGACACTTGCACTATATAGGTTACCTAGCGGGGACTTGGACTATGTAGGTTAACTAGAGGACATTTGGACGATCTAGGTTAACTAGCGGGCACTTGGATGATCTAGGTTAACTAACTGGCACTTGGACTATCAAAGTTAACAAGCGAGCCCTTGGACTATGTAGGTTAACTAGCGGGCCCTTGGACTATCTAGGTTCCCTAAAGGGCACTTGGACTATCTAGGTTACCTCGCGGGCACTTGGTCTATCTAGGTTAACGAACGGGCACTTGACTGTCTAGGTTACATAGCGGGCACTTGGATTTCTAGGTTAACGAACGGGTACTTGGACTATGTATGTTGCCTAGCGGGCACTTGGACTATCTAGGTTAGGTAACGGGCACTTGGACTATCTAGGTTACCTAGCGGGAACTTGGACAATGTAGGTTACCTAGCAGGCACTTGGACTATCTAGGTAAACTAGCGGGCCCTTGGTCTATGCAGGTTAACTAGCAGACCTTTGGACTATGTAAGTTAACTACAGGGTACATTGATGATCCTGGTTAACTAGCGGGCACTTGGACTATGTAGGTTACCTAGCAGACACTTGCACTATATAGGTTACCTAGCGGGGACTTGGAATATGTAGGTTAACTAGAGGTCATATGGACGATCTAGGTTAACTAGTGGGCACTTGGATGATCTAGGTTAACTAACTGGCACTTGGACTATCAAAGTTAACAAGCGAGCCCTTGGACTATGTAGGTTAAGTAGCGGGCCCTTGGACTATCTAGGTTACCTAGATAGCACTTGGACTATATAGGTTCCCTAGCGGGCACTTGGACTATCTAGGTTAACGAACGGGCACTTGGACTGTCTAGGTTACATAGCGGGCACTTGGACTTCTAGGTTAACGAACGGGCACTTGGACTATGTATGTTGCCTAGCGGGCACTTGGACTATCTAGGTTAGGTAACGGGCACTTGGACTATCTAGGTTACCTAGCGGGAACTTGGACAATGTAGGTTACCTAGCAGGCACTTGGACTATCTAGGTTACCTAACGGGCACTTTCACTATTTAGGTTACCTAGCGGGCACTTGGACTATCTAGGTTACCTAACGGGCACATGGACTGTCCAGGTTACCTAGCTGGCACTTGAACTATCTACGTTGCCTAGCGGGTTCTTGGAATATGTAGGTTACCTAGCGGGCTGTTGGACTATCTAGGTTAACTAACAGGCACTTGGACTATGTAAGTTCCCTACCGGGCTCTTGGACTATGTGCGTTAACTAGAGGGCATTTGGACTATGTAGGTTACCTAGCGGGCACTTGACTATCTAGGTTACCTAGCGGGCATTTGGATTATGTAGGCTCCCTAGCGGGCATTTGGACTATATAGATTCCTTAGCGGGCACTTAGACTTTGTAGGTTACCTAGCGAGCACTTGGACTATCTAGGTTACCTAGCTGGCACTTGAACTATCTACGTTACCTAGCGGGTACTTTGAGTATGTAGGTTACCTACTGTGCTGTTGGACTATCTAGGTTACCTAGCGGGTACTTGGACAATCTAGGTTAACTAACGGGCAATTGGACTATGTAGGTTGCCTAGCGAGCACTTGGACTATGTAGGTTCCCTAGCGGGGACTTGGACTATGTAGGTTCCCTATCGGGTATTTGGACTGTCTAGGTTAACTAGCGGGCAATTGGACTGTCTAGGTTACCTAGTGGGCACTTGGACTATGTATGTTCCCTAGCGGGCACTTGGGGTATCTATGTTACCTAGCGGGCACTTGGACTATGTAGGTTAACGAATGGGCACTTGCACTATGTAGGTTAACGAACGGGCACTTTGACTATGTAGGTAACCTAGTGGTCACTTGGACTGTCTAGGTTACCTAGCGGGAACTTGGACACTGTAGGTTAACTAGCGGGCACTTGGACAATATAGGTTAACTAGCGGCCCCTTGGTCTATGTAGGTTAACTAGCAGGCTTTTGGACTATGTAAGTTAACTAGAGGGCACTTTGATGATTCTGGTTAACTAGCGGGCACATGGACTATCTAGGTTAACTAGCGGGCATTTGGACTATCTAGGTTAACTAGCAGGCGCTAGGACTATGTAGGTTCCCTAGCGGGCATTTGGACTATATAGATAACCTAGTGGGCACGTAGACTTTGTAGGTTACCTAGCGGGCACTTGGACTATCTAGGTTACCTAGCAGGCACTTGAACTATCTACGTAGCCTAGCAGGTTCTTGGAGTATATAGGTTACCTAGCGGGCTGTTGGACTATCTAGGTTACCTAGCGGGCACATGGACTATCTAGGTTAACACATGGGCACTTGGACTATGTAGGTTCCCTAGCGGGCCCTTGGACTATGTAAGTTCCCTAGCGGGCACTTGGACTATGTGGGTTAACTAGAGGGCATTTGGACTATGTAGGTTACCTAGCAGGCACAAGGACTATCTAGGTTACCTAGCGGGCATTTGGATTATGTAGGCTACCTAGCGGGCATTTGGACTATATAGATTCCTTAGCGGGCACTTAGAGGTTTTAGGTTACCTAGCGGGCACTTGGACTATCTAGGTTACCTAACTGGCACTTGAACTATCTACGTTACCTAGCGGGTACTTGGAATATGTAGGTTACCTACCGGGCTGTTGGACTATCTAGGTTACCTAGCGGGCACTTGGACTATCTAGGTTAACTAACGGGCACTTGGACTATGTAGGTTCCCTAGCGGCCCTTGGACTATGTAAGTTCCCTAGCGGGCACTTGGACTATGTGAGTTCCCTAGCGGGCATTTGGACTATCTAGGTTACCTAACGGGCACTTGGACTATGTAGGTTAACTAGCGGGCATTTGGACTATGTAGGTTACCTAGCGGGCACTTGGACTGTCTAGGTTACCTAGCGGGCACTTGGATTATCTAGGTTAACGAACGGGCACTTGGAGTATGTAGGTTACCAAGCCGCCACTTAAATATCTAGGTTAGCTAACAGGCACTTGGACTATCTAGGTTCCCTAGCGGGCACATGTACTATCTAGGTTACCTAGCTGGCACTTGGACTATGTAGGTCAACTAGCGGGCCCTTGGACTATCTAGGTTAGCTAACGGGCACTTGGACTATGTATGTTCCAGAGCGGGCACATGGATTATGTAGGTTGCCTAGCGGGCATTTAGACTATGTAGGTTTCCTTGCTGGTGTTTGGACTATGTAGGTTACCTAGCGGGCACTTGGATTATGTAGGTTCCCTAACGGGCACTTGGACTATGTAGGTTCCCTAGCAGTCACGTGGACTATGTAGGTTAACTAGCGGGCACTTGGACTGTCTAGGTTACATAGCGGGCACTTGGACTTCTAGGTTAACGAACGGGCACTTGGAATATGTATGTTGCCTAGCGGGCACTTGGACTATCTAGGTTAGGTAACGGGCACTTGGACTATCTAGGTTACCTAGCGGGAACTTGGACAATGTAGGTTACCTAGCAGGCACTTGGACTATCTAGGTTAACTAGCGCGGACTTGGACTATCGAGGTTACCTAGCGGGCACTTGGAGTATATAGGTTACCTAGCGGGCCCTTGGACTATGTAGGTTACCTAGCGGGCACTTGGACTATCTAGGTAAACGAATGGGCACTTGGACTATGTAGGTAACCTAACGGCACTTGGACTGTCTAGGTTACCTAGCGGGCACTTTTACTATCTAGGTTAACTAGCAGACCTTGGACTATGTAGGTTAACTAGCGGGCCCTTGGAATATGTAGGTTAACTAGCGGGCTCTTGGACTATCTAGGTTTCCTAGCAGGCACTTGGACTATGTACATACCCTAGCGCGCACTTGGACTATCTAGGTTACCTAGCAGGCACTTGGATTATGAAGGATCTCTAGCGGGCACTTGGACTATCTAGGTTAACTAGCGGGCACTTGGACTATGTAGGTTAACTAGCGGACACTTGCACGATCTAGGTTAACTAGCGGGCCTGTGCACTATGTAGGTTAACTAGCGGGCCCATTGATTATGTAGGTTTACTAGCAGGCACTTGGACTATCTAGGTTAACTAGCGGGCCCTTGGACTATGTAGTTTCCCTAGAGGGCATTTGGACTATTAAGGTTACCAAGCGGGAACTTGGACTATGTAAGTTACCTAGCGGGCACTTGGACTATCTAGGTTACCTAGCAGGCACTTTGACTATCTAGGTTAAATAACGGGCACTTGGACTATGTAGGTTGCCTACCGGGCACTTGGACTATGTAGGTTCCCTAGCTGGCACTTGGATTATGTAGGTTCCCTATTGGGCACTTGGACTATGTAGGTTAACTAGTGGGCACTTGGACTGTCTAGGTTACCTAGCGGGCACTTGGATTATCTAGGTTAACGAACGGACACTTGGACTATGTAGGTTACTTAGCCACCACTTGGACTATCTAGGTTAAATAACAGGCACTTGGACTATCTAGGTTCCCTAGGGGGCACTTGTACTATCTAGGTTACCTAGCTGGCACTTGGACTATGTAGGTCAACTAGCGGGCCCTTGGACTATCTACGTTAGGTAACGGGCACTTAGATTATGTAGGTTAACTAGCGGGCACTTGGAATATGTAGTTTAACTAGCGGACACTTGCACTATGTAGGTTAACTAGCGGGCCCATGGACTATGTATGTTTACTAGCGGGCCTTTGGACTATCTAGGTTCCCTAAAGGGCCCTTGGACTATCTAGGTTACCGAACGGGCACTTGGACTATCTAGGTTATCTAGCGGGCACTTGGATTATGTAGGTTAACTAGGGGGCCCTTGAACGATCAAGGTTACCTAGCGGGTACTAGAACTATCTAGGTTAACTAGCAGGCACTTGCACTATCTAAGTTACCGAGCAGGCACTTGGACTATTTACGTTCCCTAGCGGGCATTTGGACTATGTACGTTCCCTAGCGGGCACTTGGACTATGTACATTCCCTAGCGGGCACTTGGACTATCTATGTTAACTAGCGGGCACTTGGAATATGTAGGTTAACTAGCGGACACTTGCACTATGTTGGTTATGTAGCAGACACTTGGACTATCTAGGTTAACTAGCGGGCACTTGGACTATCTAGGTTAACTAGCGTGCACTTGGACTATGCAAGTTCCTTAGCGGGCACTTGGACTATCTAGGTTGCCTAGCGGGCACTTGTACTATGTAGGTTAACTAGCGTGCCCTTGGACTATCTAGGTTACGTAGCGCGCACTTGGACTATCAAGGTTAACTAGAGGACACTTACACGATCTAGGTTAACTAGCGGGCCCTTGTGCTATGTAGATTAACTAGCGGGCCCATAGATTATGTAGGTTTACTAGCAGGCACTTGAACTATCTAGGCTAACTAGCGGGCACTTGGACTATGTAGTGTCCCTAGCGGGCATTTGGACTATCTAGGTTAACTAGCTGACTTTGGACTATGTAGGTTAACTAGCGGGCACTTGGACTATCCAAGTTAACTAGCTGACCTTGGACTATGTAGGTTAACTAGCGGGCACTTGGACTATCTAGGTTAACTAGCTGACTTTGGACTATGTAGGTTAACTAGCGGGCACTTGGACTATCCAAGTTAACTAGCTGACCTTGGACTATGTAGGTTAACTAGCGGGCACTTGGACTATCTAGGTTAACTAGCGGGCACTTGCACAATGCAGGTTCCCTAGCGGGCACTTTGACTATGTAGGTTCCCTAGCGGGCACTTGGACTATATAGGATCCCTATGGGCACTTGGACTAACTAGGTTCCCTAACAGGCACTTGGAATATATAGGTTCCCTATCGGGCACTTGGATTATGTAGGTTCCTTATCGGGCATTGGACTACGTAGGTTAACTAGCAGGCCCTTGGACTTTCTAGGTTACCTAGTGGGAACTTGGACTATGTAGGTTAACTAGCGGACACTTGGACAATCTAGGTTACCTAGAAGGGCACTTGAACTATGTACATACCCTAGCGGGCACTAGGACTATCTAGGTTACCTAGCAGGCACTTGGACTATATACGTCCCCTAGCGGGCACTTGGACTATCTAGGTTAACTAGAGGACCCTTGGACTATGTAGGATACCTAGCGGGCACTTGGTTTATCTATGTTAACTAGCGGGCACTTGGACGATCTAGGTTACCTAGCGGGCACTTGGACTATGTAGGTTCCCTTGCGGGCACTTGGACTATTTAGGTTACCTAGCAGGCACTTCGACTATCTAGGTTAACTACCGGGCACTTGCACTATGTAGGTTGCCTAGTGAGCATTTGGACTATGTAGGTTCCCTAGCGAGCACTTGGACTATGTAGGTTCCCTATCAGGTACTTGGACTGTCTAGGTTAACTAGGGGGCAATTGGACTGTGTAGGTTACCTAGCGGGAACTTGGACTATGTAGGTTAACTAGCGGACACTTGGACGATCTAGGTTAACTAGCGGGCACTTGGAATATCTAGGTTAACTAGCGGGCCCTTGGACTATGTAGGTTAACTAGCGGGAACTTGGACTATCTAGGTTAACTAGCGGGTTCTTGGACTATGTAGGTTAACTAGCGGGCACTTGGACTATCTAGGTTAACTACCTGACCTTGGACTATGTAGGTTAACAAGCGGTCATTTGGACTATCTAGGTTAACTAGCTGACCTTGGACTATGTAGGTTAACTAGCGGGGACTTGGACTATCTAGGTTAAAAAGCGGGCACTTGCACAATGCAGGTTCCCTAGCGAGCACTTTGACTATGTAGGTTCCCTAGCGGGCACTTGGACTATATAGGTTCCCTATGGGCACTTGGACTATCTAGGTTCCCTAACGGGCACATGGAATATACAGGTTCCCTATCGGGAATTTGGACTATGTAGGTTCCTCAGCGGGCACCTGGACTATGTAGGTTCCCTATCGGGCAGTGGACTATGTAGGTTAACTAGCAGGCCCTTGGACTATCTAGGTTACCTAGCGGGCACTTGTACTATGTAGGTTAACTAGCGGACACTTGGACAATCTAGGTTACCTAGCGGGCACTTGAACTATGTACATACCCTAGCGGGCACTTGGACTATCTTGGTTACCTAGCGGGCACTTGGCCTATCTAGGTTAACGAAAGGACACTTGGGCTATGTAGGTTAACTAGCGGACACTTCGACTATCTAGGTTAGCCAACGGGCAATTGGACTATCTAGGATACCTAGCGGGCACTTGGACTATTTAGGTTACCTAGCAGGCACTTTGACTATCTAGGTTAACTAACGGGCACATGGACTATGTAGGTTGCCTAGCGAGCACTTGGACTATGTAGGTTCCCAGCGGGTACTTGGACTGTGTAGGTTCCCTATGGGGTACTTGGACTGTCTAGGTTAACTAGCGGGCAATTGGACTGTCTGGGTTACCTAGTGGGCACTTGGACTATGTAGTTTACCTAGCACGCACTTGGACTATGTAGGTTAACTAGCGGGCATTTGGACTATCTAGGTTACCTAGAGGGCACTTGGACTATGTACGTTCCCTAGCGGGAACTTGGGCTATCTACGTTACCTAGCGGGCAATTGGACTATGTAGGTTAACGAACGGGCACTTGGACTATGTAGGTAACATAATGGTCACTTGGACTGTCTAGGTTACCTAGCGGGGACTTGGACTATGTAGGTTAACTAGCGGTCACTTGGACTATGTAAGATCCCTATCGGACATTTGTACTACTTAGGTTAACTAGCGGGCACTTTGACTATCTTGGTTAACTAGCGGGAACTTGGACTATCTAGGTCAACTAGCGGGCCCTTGTACGATGTAGGTTAACTAGCGGGCACTTGGACTATCTAGGTTAACTAGCGGACCTTGTACTATGTAGGTTAACTAGCGGGCACTTGGACAATGTACGTCCCCTAGTGGGCACTTGGACTATCTAGGTTAACTAACGGGCACTAGGACTATCTAGGTTAACTAGCGGGCACTGGACTACCTAGGTTACCTAGCAGGCACTTGGATTATGAAGGATCCCAAGCGGGAACTTGGACAATCTAAGTTAACTAGCGGGCACTTGGACTATCTAGGTTAACTAGCGGGCACTTGGACTATCAAAGTTAACAAGTGAGCCCTTGGACTATGTAGGTTAAGTAGCGGGCCCTTGGACTATCTGGGTTACCTACCGGCACTTGGACTATCTAAGTTAATGAACGGGCACTTGGAATATGCAGGTAACCTAGCGGGCACTTGGACTGTCTAGGTCACCTAGCGGGCACTTGGACTTCTAGGTTAACAAACGGGCACTTGGACATTGTAGGATGCTTAGAGGGCACTTGGACAATCTAGGTTAGGTAACGGGAACTTTGAGTATCTAGGTTACCTAGCGGGAACTTGGACAATATAAGTTACCTAGCGGGCACTTGGACTATCTAGGTTACATAGCGGGCACTTGGACTATGTAGGTTAACTAGCGAGCACTTGGACTCTAGGTTACCTAGCGGGCACTTGGACTATGTAGGTTTCCTAGCGGGCACTTTGACTATCTAGGTTAACGAACGGGCACTTGGAATATGTAGGTAACCTAGCGGGCACTTGGACAGTCTAGGTTACCTAGCTGGCACTAGGACTATCTAGGTTAACGAACGGGCACTTGGACTATCTAGGTTAACTAGCGGGCACTTGGACTATATAGGTCAACTAGCGGGCCCTTGTACTATGTAGGTTAACTAGCGAGCACTTGGAGTATCTAGATTAACTAGCGGACCTTGGTCTACGTACGTTAACTAGCGGGCCCTTGGACTATGTAGGTTAACTAGCGGGCACTTGGACGATATAGGTTAACTAGAGGGCACTTGGACTATCTAGGTTAACTAGCGTGCACTTGGACTATCTAGGTTAACTAGCGGGCACTTGGACTATCAAAGTTAACAAGTGAGCCCTTGGACTATGTAGGTTAACTAGCGGGCCCTTGGACTATCTAGGTTACCTAGCGGGCACTTGGACTATCTAGGTTACCTAGCGGGCACTTGGACTTCTAGGTTAACGAACGGGCACTTGGACTATGTAGGATGCTTAGCGGGCACTTGGACAATCTAGGTTAGGTAATGGGCACTTTGAGTATCTAGGTTACCTAGCGGGAACTTGGACAATATAAGTTACCTAGCGGGCACTTGGACTATCTAGGTTACCTAGCGGGCCCTTGGACTATGTAGGTTTCCTAGCGGGCACTTTGACTATCTAGGTTATCGAACGGACACTTGGAATATGTAGGTTACCTAGCGGGCACTTGGACAGTCTAGGTTACCTAACTGGCACTTGGACTATCTAGGTTAACGAACGGCACTTGGACTATCTAGGTTAACTAGCGGGCACTTGGACTATCTAGGTCAACTAGCGGGCCCTTGTACTATGTAGGTTAACTAGCGGGCACTTAGAGTATCTAGGTTAACTAGCGGACCTTGGTCTACGTACGTTAACTAGCGGGCCCTTGGACTATGTAGGTTAACTAGCGGGCACTTGGACGATATAGGTTAACTACAGGGCACTTGGACTATCTAGGTTAACTAGCGGGCACTTGGATGATCAATATTAACTAGCGGGCACTTGGACTATCTAGGTTAGCTAACGGGCACTTGGACTAAGTACGTCCCCTAGTGGGCACTTGGACATCCTAGGTTAACTAACGGGCACTAGGACTATCTAGGTTAACTAGCGGGCACTTGGACTATGTAGGTCAACTAGCGGGCCCTTGGACAATCTAGGTTAGCTAACTGGCACTTGGACTATGTAGGTTAACTAGCAGACACTTGCACGATTCAGGTTAACTAGCGGGCTCTTGCACTATGTAGGTTAACTAGTGGGCCCATTGACTATGTTGGTTAACTAGCGGGCACTTGGACGATCTAGGTTAACTAGCGGGCACTTGGACGATCTAGGTTAACTAGAGGGCACTTGGACTATGTAGGTTCCCTAGCGGGCATTTGGACTATATAGATAACCTAGCGGGCACTTAGACTTTGTAGGTTAGCTAGCGGGCCCTTGGACTATGTAGGTTAACTAGCGGGCCCTTGGGCTATGTAGGTTACCTAGCGGGCACTTGGACGATCTAGGCTAACTAGCGGGTACTTGGACTATGTAAGTTAACTAGCGGGCCCTTGGACTATGTAGATTAACTAGCGGAACTTGGATTATCTACGTTGACTAGCGGGCCCTTGGACTATGTAGATTCCCTAGCGGGCATTTGGACTACATAGATAACCTAGCGGGCACTTAGATTTTGTAGGTTACCTAGCGGGCACTTGGACTATCTAGGTTACCTAGCTGGCACTTGAACTATCTACGTTACCTAGCGGGTTCTTGGAGTATGTAGGTTACCTAGCGGGCTGTTGGACTATCTACGTTAACTAACGGGCACTTGGACTATGTAGGTTCCCTAGCGGGCCCTTGGACTATGTAAATTCCCTAGCGGGCATTTGGACTATGTGGTTTCCCTAGCGGGCCCTTGGACTATGTAAGTTCCCTAGCGAGCACTTGGACTATGTAGGTTCCCTAGCGGGCACTTGGATTATGTAGGTTCCCTATCGGGCACTTGGACTATGTAGGTTAACTAGCGGGCCCTTGGACTATCTAGATTAACTAGCGGGCCTTGGACTATCTAGGTTTACTAGCGGGCACTTGGTCTATCTAGGTTAACTAGCGGGCACTTGGTCTATGTAGGTTCCCTAGCGGGCACTTGGATTATGTAGGTTCCCTATCGGGCACTTGGACTATGTAGGTTAACTAGCGGGCCCTTGGACTATCTAGATTAACTAGCGGGCCTTGGACTATCTAGGTTTACTAGCGGGCACTTGGACTATCTAGGTTAACTAGCGGGCACTTGGTCTATGTAGTTTCCCTAGCGGGCATTTGGATTATTTAGGTTACCTATTGTGCACTTGGATTATGTAGGTTACCTAGCCGGCACTTGGACTATGTAGGTTAACTAGAAGGCACTTGGACTATCAAAGTTACTTAGCGGGCCATTGGACTATGTAGGTTACCAGCGGGCACTTGGACTATCTAGGTTAACGAACGTGCACTTGGACTATGTAGGTAACCTAGCAGGCACTTGGACTGTCTAGTTTACCTAGCGGGCACTTGGCCTATCTACGTTAACGAACGGGCACTTGGACTATGTAGGTTAACTAGGGGACACTTCGACTATCTAGGTTAGCCAATGGGAAATTGGACTATCTAGGTTACCTAGCGGGCACATGGACTATGTAGGTTCCCTTGCGGGCACTTGGACTATTTAGGTTACCTAGCAGGCACTTTGACTATCTAGGTTAACTAACAGGCACTTGGACTATGTAGGTTGCCTAGTGAGCACTTGGATTATGTAGGTTCCCTAGCGAGCACTTGGACTATGTAGGTTCCCTATCAGGTACTTGGACTGTCTAGGTTAACTAGGGGGCAATTGGACTGTGTAGGTTACATAGCGGGAACTTGGACTATGTAGGTTAACTAGCGGGCACTTGGACTATCTAGGTTAACTATCTGACCTTGGACTATGTAGGTTAACAAGCGGTCACTTGGACTATCTAGGTTAACTAGCTGACCTTGGACTATGTAGGTTAACTAGCGGGCACTTGGACTATCTAGGTTAACTAGCGGGCACTTGCACAATGCAGGTTCCCTAGCGAGCACTTTGACTATGTAGGTTCCCTAGCGGGCACTTGGACACTATAGGTTCCCTATGGGCACGTGGACTATCTAGGTTCCCTAACGGGCACTTGGAATATAAAGATTCCCTATCGGGAACATGGACTACGTAGGTTCCTCAGGGGGCACTTGGACTATGTAGGTTCCCTATCGGGCATTGGACTATGTAGGTTAACTAGCAGGCCCTTGGACTATTTAAGTTACCTAGCGGGCACTTGTAGTATGTAGGTTAACTAGCTGACACTTGGACAATCTAGGTTACCTAGCTGGCACTTGAACTATGTACATACCCTAGGGGGCACTTGGACTATCTTGGTTACCTAGCGGGCATTTGGACTATCTAGGTTACCTAGAGGGCACTTGGACTATGTACGTTCCCTAGCGGGCACTTGGGCTATCTACGTTACCTAGCGGGCAATTGGACTATGTAGGTTAACGAACGGGCACTTGGACTATGTAGGTAACATAATGGTCACTTGGACTGTCTAGGTTACCTAGCGGGGACTTGGACTATGTAGGTTAACTAGCGGTCACTTGGCATATGTAGGATCCCTATCGGACATTTGTACTACTTAGGTTAACTAGCGGGCACTTGGACAATCTAGGTCAACCAGCGGGCCCTTGTACTATGTAGGTTAATTAGCGGGCACATGGACTATCTAGATTAACTAGCGGACCTTGGACTATGTAGGTTAACTAGCGGGCACTTGGACTATGTACGTCCCCTAGTGGGCATTTGGTCTATCTAGGTTAACTAACGGGCACTAGGACTATCTAGGTTAACTAGCGGGCACTGGACTACCTAGGTTACCTAGCAGGCACTTGGATTATGAAGGATCCCTAGCGGGCACGTGGACAATCTAAGTTAACTAGCGGGCACTTGGACGATCTAGGTTAACTAGCGGGCACTTGGACTATCAAAGTTAACAAGTGAGCGCTTGGACTATGTAGGTTAACTAGCGGGCCCTTGGACTATCTAGGTTACCTAGCGGGCACTTGGACTATCTAAGTTAACGAAAGGGGAACTTGGAATATGCAGGTAACCTAGCGGGCACTTGGACTGTCTAGGTTACATAGCGGGCACTTGGAGTATGTAGGCTAACTAGCGAGCACTTGGACTCTAGGTTAATTAGCGGGCACTTGGAGTATCTAGGTTACCTAGCGGGCCCTTGGACTATGTAGGTTTCCTAGCGGCCACTTTGACTATCTAGGTTAACGAACGGGCACTTGGAATATGTAGGTAACCTAGCGGGCACTTGGACAGTCTAGGTTACCTAGCTGGCACTTGGACTATCTAGGTTAACGAATGGGAACTTGGACTATCTAGGTTAACTAGCGGGCACTTGGACTATATAGGTCAACAAGCGGGCCCTTGTACTATGTAGGTTAACTAGCGAGCACATGGAGTATCTAGATGAACTAGCGGACCTTGGTCTACGTACGTTAACTAGCGGGCCCTTGGACTATGTAGGTTAACTAGCGGGCACTTGGACGATAGAGGTTAACTAGAGGGCACTTGGACTATCTAGGTTAACTAGCGTGCACTTGGACTATCTAGGTTAACTAGCGGGCACTTGGATGATCAATGTTAACTAGCGGGCACTTGGACTATCTAGGTTAGCTAACGGGCACTTGCACTAAGTACGTCCCGTAGTGGGCACTTGGACACCCTAGGTTAACTAACGGGCACTAGGACTATCTAGGTTAACTAGCGGGCACTTGGACTATCTAGGTCAACTAGCGGGCCCTTGGACTATCTAGGTTAGCTAACTGGCACTTGGACTATGTAGGTTAACTAGCAGACACTTGCACGATCTAGGTTAACTAGCGGGCTCTTGCACTTTGTAGGTTATCTAGTGGGCCCATTGACTATGTTGATTAACTAGCGGGCACTTGGACGATCTAGGTTAACTAGCGGGCATTTGGACTATATAGATAACCTAGCGGGCACTTAGACTTTGTAGGTTAGCTAGCGGGCCCTTGGACTATGTAGGTTAACTAGCGGGCCCTTGGGCTATGTAGGTTACCTAGTGGGCACTTGGACGATCTAGGTTAACTAGCGGGTACTTGGACTATGTAGGTTAACTAGCGGGCCCTTGGACTATGTAGATCAACTAGCAGCACTTGGACTATCTACGTTAACTAGCGGGCCCTTGGACTATGTAGATTCCCTAGCGGGCATTTGGACTACATAGATAACATAGCGGGCACTTGGACTATCTAGGTTACCTAGCTGGCACTTGAACTATCAACGTTACCTAGCGGGTTCTTGGAGTATGTAGGTTACCTAGCGGACTGTTGGACTATCTAGGTTACCAAGCGGTCACTTGGACTATCTAGGTTAACTAACGGGCACTTGGACTATGTAGGTTCCCTAGCGGGCCCTTGGACTATGTAAGTTCCCTAGCGGGCACTTGGACTACGTAGTTTCCCTAGCGGGCCCTTGGACTATGTAAGTTCCCTAGCGGGTACTTGGACTATGTAGGTTCTCTAGCGGGCACTTGGATTATGTAGGTTCCCTATTGGGCACTTGGACTATGTAGGTTAACTAGCGGGCCCTTGGACTATCTAGGTTAACTAGCTGGCACTTGGACTATCTAGATTAACTAGCGGGCACTTGGATTATGTAGTTTCCCTAGCGGGCATTTGGATTATTTAGGTTACCTATTGTGCAATTGGATTATATAGGTTACCTAGCGGGCACTTGGACTATGTAGGTTAACTAGAAGGCACTTGGACTATCCAGGTTACCTAGCGGGCCATTGGACTATGTAGGTTACCAGCGGGCACTTGGACTATCTAGGTTAACGAACGTGCACTTGGACTATGTATGTAACCTAGCGGGCACTTGGACTGTCTAGGTTACCTAGCGGGCACTTGGCCTATCTACGTTAACGAACGGGCACTAGGACTATGTAGGTTAACTCGGGGACACTTCGACTATCTAGGTTAGCTAATGGGCAATTGGACTATCTAGGTTACCTAGCGGGCACTTGGACTATGTAGGTTCCCTTGCGGGCACTTGGATTATTTAGGTTACTTAGCAGGCACATTGAATGTCTAGGTTAACTAACGGGCACTTGGACTATGTAGGTTGCCTAGTGAGCACTTGGACTATGCAGGTTCCCTAGCGAGCACTTGGACTATGTAGGTTCCCTATCAGGTACTTGGACTGTCTAGGTTAACTAGGGGGCAATTGGAATGTGTAGGTTACCTAGCGGGAACTTGGACTATGTAGGTTAACTAGCGGACACTTGGACGATCTAGGTTAACTAGCGGGCACTTGGAATATCTAGGTTAACTAGCGGGCCCTTGGACTATGTAGGTTAACTAGCGGGCACTTGGACTATCTAGGTTAACTAGCTGACCTTGGACTATGTAGGTTAACTAGCGGGCACTTGGACTATCTAGGTTAACTAGCGGGCACTTGCACAATGCAGGTTCCCTAGCGAGCACTTTGACTATGTAGGTTCCCTAGCGGGCACTTGGACTATCTAGGTTCCCTAATGGGCACTTGGAATATACAGGTTCCCTAACGGGCACTTGGAATATACAGGTTCCCTATCGGGAACTTGGACTATGTAGGTTCCTCAGCGGGCACTTGGACTATGTAGGTTCCCTATAGGGCATTGGACTATGTAGGTTAACTAGCAGGCCCTTGGACTATCAAGGTTACCTAGCGGGCACTTGTACTATGTAGGTTAACTAGCGGACACTTGGACAATCTAGGTTACCTAGCTGGCACTTGAACTATGTACATACCCTAGGGGGCACTTGGACTATCTTGGTTACCTAGCGGGCACTTGGCCTATCTAGGTTAACGAACGGACACTTGGACTATGTAGGTTAACTAGCGGACACTTCGACTATCTAGGTTAGCCAACGGGCAATTGGACTATCTAGGTTACCTAGCGGGCACTTGGACTATTTAGGTTACCTAGCAGGCGCTTTGACTATCTAGGTTAACTAACGGGCACTTGGACTATGTAGGTTGCCTAGCGAGCACTTGGACTATGTAGGTTCCCAGCGGGCACTTGGACTATGTAGGTTCCCTATCGGGTACTTGGACTATCTGGGTTAACTAGCGGGCAATTGGACTGTCTGGGTTACCTAGTGGGTACTTGGACTATGTAGTTTACCTAGCACGCACTTGGACTATGTAGGTTAACTAGCGGGCACTTGGACTATCTAGGTTACCTAGAGAGCACTTGGACTATGTACGTTCCCTAGAGGGCACTTGGGCTATCTACGTTACCTAGCGGGCAATTGGACTATGTAGGTTAACGAATGGGCACATGGACTATGTAGGTACCATAATGGTCACTTGGACTGTCTAGGTTACCTAGCGGGGACTTGGACTAAGTAGGTTATAGCGGTCACTTGGCCTATGTAGGATCCCTATGGGACATTTGTACTACTTAGGTTAACTAGCGGGCACTTTGACTATCTAGGTTAACTAGCGTGAACTTGGACTATCTAGGTCAACTAGCGGGCCCTTGTACTATGTAGGTTAATTAGCGGGCACATGGACTATCTAGGTTAACTAGCGGACCTTGGACTATGTAGGTTAACTAGCGGGCACTTGGACTATGTACGTCCCCTAGTGGGCATTTGGACTATCTAGGTTAACTAACGGGCACTAGGACTATCTAGGTTAACTAGCGGGCACTGGACTACCTAGGTTACCTAGCAGGCACTTGGATTATGAAGGATCCCTAGCGGGCACATGGACAATCTAAGTTAACTAGCGGGCACTTGGATGATCTAGGTTAACTAGCGGGCACTTGGACTATCAAAGTTAACAAGTGAGCGCTTGGACTATGTAGATTAACTAGCGGCACTTGGACTATCTACGTTAACTAGCGGGCCCTTGGACTATGTAGATTCCCTGGCGGGCATTTGGACTACATAGATAACCTAGCGGGCACTTGGACTATCTAGGTTACTTAGCTGGCACTTGAACTATCTACGTTACCTAGCAGGTCCTTGGAGTATGTAGGTTACCTAGCGGGCTGTTGAACTATCTATGTTACCAAGCGGGCACTTGGACTATCTAGCTTAACTAACGGGCACTTGGACTATGTAGGTTCCCTAGCGGGCCCTTGGACTATGTAAGTTCCCTAGCGGGCACTTGGACTATGTAGTTTCCCTAGCGGGCCCTTGGACTATGTAAGTTCCCTAGCGGGCACTTGGACTATGTAGGTTCTGAAGCGGGCACTTGGATTATGTAGGTTCCCTATCGGGCACTTGGACTATGTAGGTTAACTAGCGGGCCCTTGGACTATCTAGGTTAACTAGCGGGCACTTGGACTATCTAGATTAACTAGCAGGCCCTTGGACTATCTAGGTTTACTAGCGGGCACTTGGACTATCTAAGTTAACTAGCGGGCACTTGGATTATGTAGTTTCCCTAGCGGGCATTTGGATTATTTAGGTTACCTATTGTGCAATTGGATTATGTAGGTTACCTAGCGGGCACTTGGACTATGTAGGTTAACTAGAAGGCACTTGGACTATCCAGGTTACCTAGCGGGCCATTGGACTATGTAGGTTACCAGCGGGCACTTGGACTATCTAGGTTAACGAACGTGCACTTGGACTATGTAGGTAAACTAGCGGGCACTTGGACTGTCTAGGTTACCTAGCGGGCACTTGGCCTATCTACGTTAACGAATGGGCACTTGGACTATGTAGGTTAACTAGGGGACACTTCGACTATCTAGGTTAGCTAATGGGCAATTGGACTATCTAGGTTACCTAGCGGGCACTTGGACTATGTAGGTTCCCTTGCGGGCACTTGGATTATTTAGGTTACTTAGCAGGCACATTGACTATCTAGGTTAACTAACGGGCACTTGGACTATGTAGGTTGCCTAGTGAGCACTTGGACTATGTAGGTTCCCTAGCGAGCACTTGGACTATGTAGGTTCCCTATCAGGTACTTGGACTGTTTAGGTTAACTAGGGGGCAATTGGAATGTGTAGGTTACCTAGCGGGAACTTGGACTATATAGGTTAACTAGCGGACACTTGGACGATCTAGGTTAACTAGCGGGCACTCGGAATATCTAGGTTAACTAGCGGGCCCTTGGACTATGTAGGTTAACTAGCGGGCACTTGGACTATCTAGGTTAACTAGCGGGTTCTTGGACTATGTAGGTTAACTAGCGGGCACTTGGACTATCTAGGTTAACTAGCTGACCTTGGACTATGTAGGTTAACTAGCGGGCACTTGGACTATCTAGGTTAACTAGCGGGCACTTGCACAATGCAGGTTCCCTAGCGAGCACTTTGACTATGTAGGTTCCCTAGCGGGCACTTGGACTATCTAGGTTCCCTAATGGGCACTTGGAATATACAGGTTCCCTAACGGGCACTTGGAATATACAGGTTCCCTATCGGGAACTTGGACTATGTAGGTTCCTCAGCGGGCACTTGGACTATGTAGGTTCCCTATAGGGCATTGGACTATGTAGGTTAACTAGCAGGCCCTTGGACTATCAAGGTTACCTAGCGGGCACTTGTACTATGTAGGTTAACTAGCGGACACTTGGACAATCTAGGTTACCTAGCTGGCACTTGAACTATGTACATACCCTAGGGGGCACTTGGACTATCTTGGTTACCTAGCGGGCACTTGGCCTATCTAGGTTAACGAACGGACACTTGGACTATGTAGGTTAACTAGCGGACACTTCGACTATCTAGGTTAGCCAACGGGCAATTGGACTATCTAGGTTACCTAGCGGGCACTTGGACTATTTAGGTTACCTAGCAGGCGCTTTGACTATCTAGGTTAACTAACGGGCACTTGGACTATGTAGGTTGCCTAGCGAGCACTTGGACTATGTAGGTTCCCAGCGGGCACTTGGACTATGTAGGTTCCCTATCGGGTACTTGGACTATCTGGGTTAACTAGCGGGCAATTGGACTGTCTGGGTTACCTAGTGGGTACTTGGACTATGTAGTTTACCTAGCACGCACTTGGACTATGTAGGTTAACTAGCGGGCACTTGGACTATCTAGGTTACCTAGAGAGCACTTGGACTATGTACGTTCCCTAGAGGGCACTTGGGCTATCTACGTTACCTAGCGGGCAATTGGACTATGTAGGTTAACGAATGGGCACATGGACTATGTAGGTACCATAATGGTCACTTGGACTGTCTAGGTTACCTAGCGGGGACTTGGACTAAGTAGGTTATAGCGGTCACTTGGCCTATGTAGGATCCCTATGGGACATTTGTACTACTTAGGTTAACTAGCGGGCACTTTGACTATCTAGGTTAACTAGCGTGAACTTGGACTATCTAGGTCAACTAGCGGGCCCTTGTACTATGTAGGTTAATTAGCGGGCACATGGACTATCTAGGTTAACTAGCGGACCTTGGACTATGTAGGTTAACTAGCGGGCACTTGGACTATGTACGTCCCCTAGTGGGCATTTGGACTATCTAGGTTAACTAACGGGCACTAGGACTATCTAGGTTAACTAGCGGGCACTGGACTACCTAGGTTACCTAGCAGGCACTTGGATTATGAAGGATCCCTAGCGGGCACATGGACAATCTAAGTTAACTAGCGGGCACTTGGATGATCTAGGTTAACTAGCGGGCACTTGGACTATCAAAGTTAACAAGTGAGCGCTTGGACTATGTAGATTAACTAGCGGCACTTGGACTATCTACGTTAACTAGCGGGCCCTTGGACTATGTAGATTCCCTGGCGGGCATTTGGACTACATAGATAACCTAGCGGGCACTTGGACTATCTAGGTTACTTAGCTGGCACTTGAACTATCTACGTTACCTAGCGGGTCCTTGGAGTATGTAGGTTACCTAGCGGGCTGTTGAACTATCTATGTTACCAAGCGGGCACTTGGACTATCTAGCTTAACTAACGGGCACTTGGACTATGTAGGTTCCCTAGCGGGCCCTTGGACTATGTAAGTTCCCTAGCGGGCACTTGGACTATGTAGTTTCCCTAGCGGGCCCTTGGACTATGTAAGTTCCCTAGCGGGCACTTGGACTATGTAGGTTCTGAAGCGGGCACTTGGATTATGTAGGTTCCCTATCGGGCACTTGGACTATGTAGGTTAACTAGCGGGCCCTTGGACTATCTAGGTTAACTAGCGGGCACTTGGACTATCTAGATTAACTAGCAGGCCCTTGGACTATCTAGGTTTACTAGCGGGCACTTGGACTATCTAAGTTAACTAGCGGGCACTTGGATTATGTAGTTTCCCTAGCGGGCATTTGGATTATTTAGGTTACCTATTGTGCAATTGGATTATGTAGGTTACCTAGCGGGCACTTGGACTATGTAGGTTAACTAGAAGGCACTTGGACTATCCAGGTTACCTAGCGGGCCATTGGACTATGTAGGTTACCAGCGGGCACTTGGACTATCTAGGTTAACGAACGTGCACTTGGACTATGTAGGTAAACTAGCGGGCACTTGGACTGTCTAGGTTACCTAGCGGGCACTTGGCCTATCTACGTTAACGAATGGGCACTTGGACTATGTAGGTTAACTAGGGGACACTTCGACTATCTAGGTTAGCTAATGGGCAATTGGACTATCTAGGTTACCTAGCGGGCACTTGGACTATGTAGGTTCCCTTGCGGGCACTTGGATTATTTAGGTTACTTAGCAGGCACATTGACTATCTAGGTTAACTAACGGGCACTTGGACTATGTAGGTTGCCTAGTGAGCACTTGGACTATGTAGGTTCCCTAGCGAGCACTTGGACTATGTAGGTTCCCTATCAGGTACTTGGACTGTTTAGGTTAACTAGGGGGCAATTGGAATGTGTAGGTTACCTAGCGGGAACTTGGACTATATAGGTTAACTAGCGGACACTTGGACGATCTAGGTTAACTAGCGGGCACTCGGAATATCTAGGTTAACTAGCGGGCCCTTGGACTATGTAGGTTAACTAGCGGGCACTTGGACTTTCTAGGTTAACTAGCGGGTTCTTGGACTATGTAGGTTAACTAGCGGGCACTTGGACAATCTAGGTTAACTAGCTGACCTTGGACTATGTAGGTTAACTAGCGGGAACTTGGACTATCTATGTTAACTAGCGGGCACTTGCACAATGCAGGTTCCCTAGCGAGCACTTTGACTATGTAGGTTCCCTAGCGGGCACTTGGACTATATAAGTTCCCTACGGGCACTTGGACTATCTAGGTTCCCTAACGGGCACTTGGAATATACAGGTTCCCTAACGGGCACTTGGAATATACAGGTTCCCTATCGGGAACTTGGACTATGTAGGTTCCTCAGCGGGCACTTGGACTATGTAGGTTCCCTATAGGGCATTGGACTATGTAGGTTAACTAGCAGGCCCTTGGACTATCTAGGTTACCTAGCGGGCACTTGTACTATGTAGGTTAACTAGCGGACACTTGGACAATCTAGGTTACCTAGCTGGCACTTGAACTATGTACATACCCTAGGGGGCACTTGGACTATCTTGGTTACCTAGCGGGCACTTGGCCTATCTAGGTTAACGAACGGACACTTGGACTATGTAGGTTAACTAGCGGACACTTCAACTATCTAGGTTAGCCAACGGGCAATTGGACTATCTAGGTTACCTAGCGGGCACTTGGACTATTTAGGTTACCTAGCAGGCGCTTTGACTATCTAGGTTAACTAACGGACACTTGGACTATGTAGGTTGCCTAGCGAGCACTTGGACAATGTAGGTTCCCAGCGGGCACTTGGACTATGTAGGTTCCCTATCGGGTACTTGGACTGTCTAGGTTAACTAGCGGGCAATTGGACTGTCTGGGTTACCTAGTGGGCACTTGGACTATGTAGTTTACCTAGCACGCACTTGGACTATATAGGTTAACTAGCGGGCACTTGGACTATCTAGGTTACCTAGAGGGCACTTGGACTATGTACGTTCCCTAGAGGGCACTTGGGCTATCTACGTTACTTAGCGGGCAATTTGACTATGTAGGTTAACGAATGGGCACATGGACTATGGAGGTAACATAATGGTCACTTGGACTGTCTAGGTTACCTAGCGGGGACTTGGACTATGTAGGTTAACTAGCGGTCACTTGGCCTATGTAGGATCCCTATCAGACATTTGTACTACTTAGGTTAACTAGCAGGCCCTTTGACTATCTAGGTTAACTAGCGGGCACTTGGACTATCTAGGTCAACTAGCGGGCCCTTGTACTATGTAGGTTAATTAGCAGGCACATGGACTATCTAGGTTAACTAGCGGACCTTGGACTATGTAGGTTAACTAGCGGGCACTTGGACTATGTACGTCCCCTAGTGGGCATTTGGACTATCTAGGTTAACTAACGGGCACTAGGACTATCTAGGTTAACTAACGGGCAATGGACTACCTAGGTTACTAGCAGGCACTTGGATTATGAAGGATCCCTAGCGGGCACATGGACAATCTAAGTTAACTAGCGGGCACTTGGACGATCTAGGTTAACTAGCGGGCACTTGGACTATCAAAGTTAACAAGTGAGCGCTTGGACTATGTGGGTTAACTAGCGGGCCCTTGGACTATCTAGGTTGCCTAGCGGGCACTTGGACTATCTAAGTTAACGAAAGGGGAACTTGGAATATGCAGGTAACCTAGCGGGCACTTGGACTGTCTAGGTTACAGAGCGGGCACTTGGAGTATGTAGGCTAACTAGCGAGCACTTGGACTCTAGGTTACCTAGCGGGCACTTGGACTATCTAGGTTACCTAGCGGGCCCTTGGACTATGTAGGTTTCCTAGCGGGCACTTTGACTATCTAGGTTAACGAACGGGCACTTGGAATATGTAGGTAACGTAGCGGGCACTTGAACAGTCTAGGTTACCTAGCTGGCACTTGGACTATCTAGGTTAACGAACGGGCACTTGGACTATCTAGGTTAACTAGCGGGCACTTGGACTATCTAGGTCAACTAGCGGGCCGTTGTACTATGTAGGTTAACTAGCGAGCACTTGGAGTATCTAGATTAACTAGCGGACCTTGGTCTACGTACGTTAACTAGCGGGCCCTTGGACTATGTAGGTTAACTAGCGGGCACTTGGACGATATAGGTTAACTAGAGGGCACTTGGACTATCTAGGTTAACTAGCGTGCACTTGGACTATCTAGGTTAACTAGCGGGCACTTGGATGATCAATGTTAACTAGCGGGCACTTGGACTATCTAGGTTAACTAACGGGCACTTGGACTACGTACGTCCCCTAGTGGGCACTTGGACACCCTAGGTTAACTAACGGGCACTAGGACTATCTAGGTTAACTAGCGGGCACTTGGACTATCTAGGTCAACTAGCGGGCCCTTGGACTATCTAGGTTAGCTAACTGGCACTTGGACTATGTAGGTTAACTAGCAGACACTTGCACGATCTAGGTTAACTAGCGGGCTCTTGCACTATGTAGGTTATCTAGTGGGCCCATTGACTATGTTGGTTAACTAGCGGGCACTTGGACGATGTAGGTTAACTAGCGGACATTGGACTATGTAGGTTCCCATCGGGCATTTGGACTATATAGATAACCTAGCGGGAACTTAGGCTTTGTAGGTTTGCTAGCGAGCACTTGGACTATGTAGGTTCCCTATCAGGTACTTGGACTGTCTAGGTTAACTAGGGGGCAATTGGACTGTGTAGGTTACCTAGCGGGAACTTGGACTATGTAGGTTAACTAGCGGACACTTGGACGATCAAGGTTAACTAGCGGGCACTTGGAATATCTAGGTTAACTAGCGGGCCCTTGGACTATGTAGGTTAACTAGCGGGCACTTGGACTATCTAGGTTAACTAGCGGGTTCTTGGACTATGTAGGTTAACTAGCGGGCACTTGGACTATCTAGGTTAACTAGCTGACCTTGGACTATGTAGGTTAACTAGCGGGAACTTGGACTATCTATGTTAACTAGCGGGCACTTGCACAATGCAGGTTCCCTAGCGAGCACTTTGACTATGTAGGTTCCCTAGCGGGCACTTGGACTATCTAGGTTCCCTAACGGGCACTTGGAATATACAGGTTCCCTAACGGGCACTTGGAATATACAGGTTCCCTATCGGGAACTTGGACTATGTAGGTTCCTCAGCGGGCACTTGGACTATGTAGGTTCCCTATAGGGCATTGGACTATGTAGGTTAACTAGCAGGCCCTTGGACAATCTAGGTTACCTAGCTGGCACTTGAACTATGTACATACCCTAGGGGGCACTTGGAGTATCTTGGTTACCTAGCGGGCACTTGGCCTATCTAGGTTAACGAACGGACACTTGGACTATGTAGGTTAACTAGCGGACACTTCGACTATCTAGGTTAGCCAACGGGCAATTGGACTATCTAGGTTACCTAGCGGGCACTTGGACTATTTAGGTTACCTAGCAGGCACTTTGACTATCTAGGTTAACTAACGGGCACTTGGACTATGTAGGTTGCCTAGCGAGCACTTGGACTTTGTAGGTTCCCAGCGGGCACTTGGACTATGTAGGTTCCCTATCGGGTACTTGGACTGTCTAGGTTAACTAGCGGGCAATTGGACTGTCTGGGTTACCTAGTGGGCACTTGGACTATGTAGTTTACCTAGCACGCACTTGGACTATGTAGGTTAACTAGCGGGCACTTGGACTATCTAGGTTACCTAGAGGGCACTTGGACTATGTACGTTCCCTAGAGGGCACTTGGGCTATCTACGTTACCTAGCGGGCAATTGGACTATGTAGGTTAACGAATGGGCACATGGACTATGTAGGTAACATAATGGTCACTTGGACTGTCTAGGTTACCTAGCGGGGACTTGGACTATGTAGGTTAACTAGCGGTCACTTGGCCTATGTAGGATCCCTATCAGACATTTGTACTACTTAGGTTAACTAGCGGGCCCTTTGACTATCTAGGTTAACTAGCGGGCACTTGGACTATCTAGGTCAACTAGCGGGCCCCTGCACTATGTAGGTTGCCTAGTGAGCACTTGGACTATGTAGGTTCCCTAGCGAGCACTTGGACTATGTAGGTTCCCTATCAGGTACTTGGACTGTCTAGGTTAACTAGGGGGCAATTGGACTGTGTAGGTTACCTAGCGGGAACTTGGACTATGTAGGTTAACTAGCGGACACTTGGACGATCTAGGTTAACTAGCGGGCACTTGGAATATCTAGGTTAACTAGCGGGCCCTTGGACTATGTAGGTTAACTAGCGGGAACTTGGACTATCTAGGTTAACTAGCGGGTTCTTGGACTATGTAGGTTAACTAGCGGGCACTTGGACTATCTAGGTTAACTAGCTGACCTTGGACTATGTAGGTTAACAAGCGGTCACTTGGACTATCTAGGTTAACTAGCTGACCTTGGACTATGTAGGTTAACTAGCGGGGACTTTGACTATCTAGGTTAAAAAGCGGGCACTTGCACAATGCAGGTTCCCTAGCAAGCACTTTGACTATGTAGGTTCCCTACGGGCACTTGGACTATATAGGTTCCCTATGGGCACTTGGACTATCTAGGTTCCCTAACGGGCACATGGAATATACAGGTTCCCTATCGGGAATTTGGACTATGTAGGTTCCTCAGCGGGCACCTGGACTATGTAGGTTCCCTATCGGGCAGTGGACTATGTAGGTTAACTAGCAGGCCCTTGGACTATCTAGGTTACCTAGCGGGCACTTATACTATGTAGGTTAACTAGCGGACACTTGGACAATCTAGGTTACCTAGCGGGCACTTGAACTATGTACATACCCTAGCGGGCACTTGGACTATCTTGGTTACCTAGCGGGCACTTGGCCTATCTAGGTTAACGAAAGGACACTTGGGCTATGTAGGTTAACTAGCGGACACTTCGACTATCTAGGTTAGCCAACGGGCAATTGGACTATCTAGGATACCTAGCGGGCACTTGGACTATTTAGGTTACCTAGCAGGCACTTTGACTATCTAGGTTAACTAACGGGCACTTGGACTATGTAGGTTGCCTAGCGAGCACTTGGACTATGTAGGTTCCCAGCGGGTACTTGGTCTATGTAGGTTCCCTATCGGGTACTTGGACTGTCTAGGTTAACTAGCGGGCAATTGGACTGTCTGGGTTACCTAGTGGGCACTTGGACTATGTAGTTTACCTAGCACGCACTTGGACTATGTAGGTTAACTAGCGGGCATTTGGACCATCTAGGTTACCTAGAGAGCACTTGGACTATGTACGTTCCCTAGCGGGCACTTGGGCTATCTACGTTACCTAGCGGGCAATTGGACTATGTAGGTTAACGAACGGGCACTTGGACTATGTAGGTAACATAATGGTCACTTGGACTGTCTAGGTTACCTAGCGGGGACTTGGACTATGTAGGTTAACTAGCGGTCACTTGGACTATGTAAGATCCCTATCGGACATTTGTACTACTTAGGTTAACTAGCGGGCACTTTGACTATCTTGGTTAACTAGCGGGAACTTGGACTATCTAGGTCAACTAGCGGGCCCTTGTACGATGTAGGTTAACTAGCGGGCACTTGGACTATCTAGGTTAACTAGCGGACCTTGTACTATGTAGGTTAACTAGCGGGCACTTGGACAATGTACGTCCCCTAGTGGGCACTTGGACTATCTAGGTTAACTAACGGGCACTAGGACTATCTAGGTTAACTACCGGGCACTGGACTACCTAGGTTACCTAGCAGGCACTTGGATTATGAAGGATCCCAAGCGGGCACATGGACAATCTAAGTTAACTAGCGGGCACTTGGACTATCTAGGTTAACTAGCGGGCACTTGGACTATCAAAGTTAACAAGTGAGCCCTTGGACTATGTAGGTTAAGTAGCGGGCATTGGACTATCTGGGTTACCTACCGGCACTTGGACTATCTAAGTTAATGAACGGGCACTTGGAATATGCAGGTAACCTAGCGGGCACTTGGACTGTCTAGGTTACCTAGCGGGCACTTGGACTTCTAGGTTAACAAACGGGCACTTGGACATTGTAGGATGCTTAGAGGGCACTTGGACAATCTAGGTTAGGTAACGGGAACTTTGAGTATCTAGGTTACCTAGCGGGAACTTGGACAATATAAGTTACCTAGCGGGCACTTGGACTATCTAGGTTACATAGCGGGCACTTGGACTATGTAGGTTAACTAGCGAGCACTTGGACTCTAGGTTACCTAGCGGGCACTTGGACTATGTAGGTTTCCTAGCGGGCACTTTGACTATCTAGGTTAACGAACGGGCACTTGGAATATGTAGGTAACCTAGCGGGCACTTGGACAGTCTAGGTTACCTAGCTGGCACTAGGACTATCTAGGTTAACGAACGGGCACTTGGACTATCTAGGTTAACTAGCGGGCACTTGGACTATATAGGTCAACTAGCGGGCCCTTGTACTATGTAGGTTAACTAGCGAGCACTTGGAGTATCTAGATTAACTAGCGGACCTTGGTCTACGTACGTTAACTAGCGGGCCCTTGGACTATGTAGGTTAACTAGCGGGCACTTGGACGATATAGGTTAACTAGAGGGCACTTGGACTATCTAGGTTAACTAGCGTGCACTTGGACTATCTAGGTTAACTAGCGGGCACTTGGACTATCAAAGTTAACAAGTGAGCCCTTGGACTATGTAGGTTAACTAGCGGGCCCTTGGACTATCTAGGTTACCTAGCGGGCACTTGGACTATCTAGGTTACCTAGCGGGCACTTGGACTTCTAGGTTAACGAACGGGCACTTGGACTATGTAGGATGCTTAGCGGGCACTTGGACAATCTAGGTTAGGTAATGGGCACTTTGAGTATCTAGGTTACCTAGCGGGAACTTGGACAATATAAGTTACCTAGCGGGCACTTGGACTATCTAGGTTACCTAGCGGGCCCTTGGACTATGTAGGTTTCCTAGCGGGCACTTTGACTATCTAGGTTATCGAACGGACACTTGGAATATGTAGGTTACCTAGCGGGCACTTGGACAGTCTAGGTTACCTAACTGGCACTTGGACTATCTAGGTTAACGAACGGCACTTGGACTATCTAGGTTAACTAGCGGGCCCTTGTACTATGTAGGTTAACTAGCGGGCACTTAGAGTATCTAGGTTAACTAGCGGACCTTGGTCTACGTACGTTAACTAGCGGGCCCTTGGACTATGTAGGTTAACTAGCGGGCACTTGGACTATCTAGGTTAACTAGCTGACCTTGGACTATGTAGGTTAACTAGCGGGGACTTGGACTATCTAGGTTAAAAAGCGGGCACTTGCACAATGCAGGTTCCCTAGCAAGCACTTTGACTATGTAGGTTCCCTACGGGCACTTGGACTATATAGGTTCCCTATGGGCACTTGGACTATCTAGGTTCCCTAACGGGCACATGGAATATACAGGTTCCCTATCGGGAATTTGGACTATGTAGGTTCCTCAGCGGGCACCTGGACTATGTAGGTTCCCTATCGGGCAGTGGACTATGTAGGTTAACTAGCAGGCCCTTGGACTATCTAGGTTACCTAGCGGGCACTTATACTATGTAGGTTAACTAGCGGACACTTGGACAATCTAGGTTACCTAGCGGGCACTTGAACTATGTACATACCCTAGCGGGCACTTGGACTATCTTGGTTACCTAGCGGGCACTTGGCCTATCTAGGTTAACGAAAGGACACTTGGGCTATGTAGGTTAACTAGCGGACACTTCGACTATCTAGGTTAGCCAACGGGCAATTGGACTATCTAGGATACCTAGCGGGCACTTGGACTATTTAGGTTACCTAGCAGGCACTTTGACTATCTAGGTTAACTAACGGGCACTTGGACTATGTAGGTTGCCTAGCGAGCACTTGGACTATGTAGGTTCCCAGCGGGTACTTGGTCTATGTAGGTTCCCTATCGGGTACTTGGACTGTCTAGGTTAACTAGCGGGCAATTGGACTGTCTGGGTTACCTAGTGGGCACTTGGACTATGTAGTTTACCTAGCACGCACTTGGACTATGTAGGTTAACTAGCGGGCATTTGGACCATCTAGGTTACCTAGAGAGCACTTGGACTATGTACGTTCCCTAGCGGGCACTTGGGCTATCTACGTTACCTAGCGGGCAATTGGACTATGTAGGTTAACGAACGGGCACTTGGACTATGTAGGTAACATAATGGTCACTTGGACTGTCTAGGTTACCTAGCGGGGACTTGGACTATGTAGGTTAACTAGCGGTCACTTGGACTATGTAAGATCCCTATCGGACATTTGTACTACTTAGGTTAACTAGCGGGCACTTTGACTATCTTGGTTAACTAGCGGGAACTTGGACTATCTAGGTCAACTAGCGGGCCCTTGTACGATGTAGGTTAACTAGCGGGCACTTGGACTATCTAGGTTAACTAGCGGACCTTGTACTATGTAGGTTAACTAGCGGGCACTTGGACAATGTACGTCCCCTAGTGGGCACTTGGACTATCTAGGTTAACTAACGGGCACTAGGACTATCTAGGTTAACTACCGGGCACTGGACTACCTAGGTTACCTAGCAGGCACTTGGATTATGAAGGATCCCAAGCGGGCACATGGACAATCTAAGTTAACTAGCGGGCACTTGGACTATCTAGGTTAACTAGCGGGCACTTGGACTATCAAAGTTAACAAGTGAGCCCTTGGACTATGTAGGTTAAGTAGCGGGCATTGGACTATCTGGGTTACCTACCGGCACTTGGACTATCTAAGTTAATGAACGGGCACTTGGAATATGCAGGTAACCTAGCAGGCACTTGGACTGTCTAGGTTACCTAGCGGGCACTTGGACTTCTAGGTTAACAAACGGGCACTTGGACATTGTAGGATGCTTAGAGGGCACTTGGACAATCTAGGTTAGGTAACGGGAACTTTGAGTATCTAGGTTACCTAGCGGGAACTTGGACAATATAAGTTACCTAGCGGGCACTTGGACTATCTAGGTTACATAGCGGGCACTTGGACTATGTAGGTTAACTAGCGAGCACTTGGACTCTAGGTTACCTAGCGGGCACTTGGACTATGTAGGTTTCCTAGCGGGCACTTTGACTATCTAGGTTAACGAACGGGCACTTGGAATATGTAGGTAACCTAGCGGGCACTTGGACAGTCTAGGTTACCTAGCTGGCACTAGGACTATCTAGGTTAACGAACGGGCACTTGGACTATCTAGGTTAACTAGCGGGCACTTGGACTATATAGGTCAACTAGCGGGCCCTTGTACTATGTAGGTTAACTAGCGAGCACTTGGAGTATCTAGATTAACTAGCGGACCTTGGTCTACGTACGTTAACTAGCGGGCCCTTGGACTATGTAGGTTAACTAGCGGGCACTTGGACGATATAGGTTAACTAGAGGGCACTTGGACTATCTAGGTTAACTAGCGTGCACTTGGACTATCTAGGTTAACTAGCGGGCACTTGGACTATCAAAGTTAACAAGTGAGCCCTTGGACTATGTAGGTTAACTAGCGGGCCCTTGGACTATCTAGGTTACCTAGCGGGCACTTGGACTATCTAGGTTACCTAGCGGGCACTTGGACTTCTAGGTTAACGAACGGGCACTTGGACTATGTAGGATGCTTAGCGGGCACTTGGACAATCTAGGTTAGGTAATGGGCACTTTGAGTATCTAGGTTACCTAGCGGGAACTTGGACAATATAAGTTACCTAGCGGGCACTTGGACTATCTAGGTTACCTAGCGGGCCCTTGGACTATGTAGGTTTCCTAGCGGGCACTTTGACTATCTAGGTTATCGAACGGACACTTGGAATATGTAGGTTACCTAGCGGGCACTTGGACAGTCTAGGTTACCTAACTGGCACTTGGACTATCTAGGTTAACGAACGGCACTTGGACTATCTAGGTTAACTAGCGGGCCCTTGTACTATGTAGGTTAACTAGCGGGCACTTAGAGTATCTAGGTTAACTAGCGGACCTTGGTCTACGTACGTTAACTAGCGGGCCCTTGGACTATGTAGGTTAACTAGCGGGCACTTGGACGATATAGGTTAACTACAGGGCACTTGGACTATCTAGGTTAACTAGCGGGCACTTGGATGATCAATGTTAACTAGCGGGCACTTGGACTATCTAGGTTAGCTAACGGGCACTTGGACTAAGTACGTCCCCTAGTGGGCACTTGGACATCCTAGGTTAACTAACGGGCACTAGGACTATCTAGGTTAACTAGCGGGCAATTGGACTATGTAGGTCAACTAGCGGGCCCTTGGACAATCTAGGTTAGCTAACTGGCACTTGGACTATGTAGGTTAACTAGCAGACACTTGCACGATTTAGGTTAACTAGCGGGCTCTTGCACTATGTAGGTTAACTAGTGGGCCCATTGACTATGTTGGTTAACTAGCGGGCACTTGGACGATCTAGGTTAACTAGCGGGCACTTGGACGATCTAGGTTAACTAGAGGGCACTTGGACTATGTAGGTTCCCTAGCGGGCATTTGGACTATATAGATAACCTAGCGGGCACTTAGACTTTGTAGGTTAGCTAGCGGGCCCTTGGACTATGTAGGTTAACTAGCGGGCCCTTGGGCTATGTAGGTTACCTAGCGGGCACTTGGACGATCTAGGTTAACTAGCGGGTACTTGGACTATGTAAGTTAACTAGCGGGCCCTTGGACTATGTAGATTAACTAGCGGAACTTGGATTATCTACGTTGACTAGCGGGCCCTTGGACTATGTAGATTCCCTAGCGGGCATTTGGACTACATAGATAACCTAGCGGGCACTTAGATTTTGTAGGTTACCTAGCGGGCACTTGGACTATCTAGGTTACCTAGCTGGCACTTGAACTATCTACGTTACCTAGCGGGTTCTTGGAGTATGTAGGTTACCTAGCGGGCTGTTGGACTATCTACGTTAACTAACGGGCACTTGGACTATGTAGGTTCCCTAGCGGGCCCTTGGACTATGTAAATTCCCTAGCGGGCATTTGGACTATGTGGTTTCCCTAGCGGGCCCTTGGACTATGTAAGTTCCCTAGCGAGCACTTGGACTATGTAGGTTCCCTAGCGGGCACTTGGATTATGTAGGTTCCCTATCGGGCACTTGGACTATGTAGGTTAACTAGCGGGCCCTTGGACTATCTAGATTAACTAGCGGGCCTTGGACTATCTAGGTTTACTAGCGGGCACTTGGACTATCTAGGTTAACTAGCGGGCACTTGGTCTATGTAGGTTCCCTAGCGGGCACTTGGATTATGTAGGTTCCCTATCGGGCACTTGGACTATGTAGGTTAACTAGCGGGCCCTTGGACTATCTAGATTAACTAGCGGGCCTTGGACTATCTAGGTTTACTAGCGGGCACTTGGACTATCTAGGTTAACTAGCGGGCACTTGGTCTATGTAGTTTCCCTAGCGGGCATTTGGATTATTTAGGTTACCTATTGTGCACTTGGATTATGTAGGTTAACTAGCCGGCACTTGGACTATGTAGGTTAACTAGAAGGCACTTGGACTATCAAAGTTACTTAGCGGGCCATTGGACTATGTAGGTTACCAGCGGGCACTTGGACTATCTAGGTTAACGAACGTGCACTTGGACTATGTAGGTAACCTAGCAGGCACTTGGACTGTCTAGTTTACCTAGCGGGCACTTGGCCTATCTACGTTAACGAACGGGCACTTGGACTATGTAGGTTAACTAGGGGACACTTCGACTATCTAGGTTAGCCAATGGGAAATTGGACTATCTAGGTTACCTAGCGGGCACTTGGACTATGTAGGTTCCCTTGCGGGCACTTGGACTATTTAGGTTACCTAGCAGGCACTTTGACTATCTAGGTTAACTAACAGGCACTTGGACTATGTAGGTTGCCTAGTGAGCACTTGGATTATGTAGGTTCCCTAGCGAGCACTTGGACTATGTAGGTTCCCTATCAGGTACTTGGACTGTCTAGGTTAACTAGGGGGCAATTGGACTGTGTAGGTTACATAGCGGGAACTTGGACTATGTAGGTTAACTAGCGGGCACTTGGACTATCTAGGTTAACTATCTGACCTTGGACTATGTAGGTTAACAAGCGGTCACTTGGACTATCTAGGTTAACTAGCTGACCTTGGACTATGTAGGTTAACTAGAGGGCACTTGGACTATCTAGGTTAACTAGCGGGCACTTGCACAATGCAGGTTCCCTAGCGAGCACTTTGACTATGTAGGTTCCCTAGCGGGCACTTGGACACTATAGGTTCCCTATGGGCACGTGGACTATCTAGGTTCCCTAACGGGCACTTGGAATATAAAGATTCCCTATCGGGAACATGGACTATGTAGGTTCCTCAGGGGGCACTTGGACTATGTAGGTTCCCTATCGGGCATTGGACTATGTAGGTTAACTAGCAGGCCCTTGGACTATTTAAGTTACCTAGCGGGCACTTGTAGTATGTAGGTTAACTAGCTGACACTTGGACAATCTAGGTTACCTAGCTGGCACTTGAACTATGTACATACCCTAGGGGGCACTTGGACTATCTTGGTTACCTAGCGGGCACTTGGATTATCTAGGTTACCTAGAGGGCACTTGGACTATGTACGTTCCCTAGCGGGCACTTGGGCTATCTACGTTACCTAGCGGGCAATTGGACTATGTAGGTTAACGAACGGGCACTTGGACTATGTAGGTAACATAATGGTCACTTGGACTGTCTAGGTTACCTAGCGGGGACTTGGACTATGTAGGTTAACTAGCGGTCACTTGGCATATGTAGGATCCCTATCGGACATTTGTACTACTTAGGTTAACTAGCGGGCACTTGGACAATCTAGGTCAACCAGCGGGCCCTTGTACTATGTAGGTTAATTAGCGGGCACATGGACTATCTAGGTTAACTAGCGGACCTTGGACTATGTAGGTTAACTAGCGGGCACTTGGACTATGTACGTCCCCTAGTGGGCATTTGGTCTATCTAGGTTAACTAACGGGCACTAGGACTATCTAGGTTAACTAGCGGGCACTGGACTACCTAGGTTACCTAGCAGGCACTTGGATTATGAAGGATCCCTAGCGGGCACGTGGACAATCTAAGTTAACTAGCGGGCACTTGGACGATCTAGGTTAACTAGCGGGCACTTGGACTATCAAAGTTAACAAGTGAGCGCTTGGACTATGTAGGTTAACTAGCGGGCCCTTGGACTATCTAGGTTACCTAGCGGGCACTTGGACTATCTAAGTTAACGAAAGGGGAACTTGGAATATGCAGGTAACCTAGCGGGCACTTGGACTGTCTAGGTTACATAGCGGGCACTTGGAGTATGTAGGCTAACTAGCGAGCACTTGGACTCTAGGTTAATTAGCGGGCACTTGGAGTATCTAGGTTACCTAGCGGGCCCTTGGACTATGTAGGTTTCCTAGCGGCCACTTTGACTATCTAGGTTAACGAACGGGCACTTGGAATATGTAGGTAACCTAGCGGGCACTTGGACAGTCTAGGTTACCTAGCTGGCACTTGGACTATCTAGGTTAACGAACGGGCACTTGGACTATCTAGGTTAACTAGCGGGCACTTGGACTATATAGGTCAACAAGCGGGCCCTTGTACTATGTAGGTTAACTAGCGAGCACATGGAGTATCTAGATGAACTAGCGGACCTTGGTCTACGTACGTAAACTAGCGGGCCCTTGGACTATGTAGGTTAACTAGCGGGCACTTGGACGATATAGGTGAACTAGAGGGCACTTGGACTATCTAGGTTAACTAGCGTGCACTTGGACTATCTAGGTTAACTAGCGGGCACTTGGATGATCAATGTTAACTAGCGGGCACTTGGACTATCTAGGTTAGCTAACGGGCACTTGCACTAAGTACGTCCCCTAGTGGGCACTTGGACACCCTAGGTTAACTAACGGGCACTAGGACTATCTAGGTTAACTAGCGGGCACTTGGACTATCTAGGTCAACTAGCGGGCCCTTGGACTATCTAGGTTAGCTAACTGGCACTTGGACTATGTAGGTTAACTAGCAGACACTTGCACGATCTAGGTTAACTAGCGGGCTCTTGCACTTTGTAGGTTATCTAGTGGGCCCATTGACTGTGTTGATTAACTAGCGGGCACTTGGACGATCTAGGTTAACTAGCGGGCATTTGGACTATATAGATAACCTAGCGGGCACTTAGACTTTGTAGGTTAGCTAGCGGGCCCTTGGACTATGTAGGTTAACTAGCGGGCCCTTGGGCTATGTAGGTTACCTAGTGGGCACTTGGACGATCTAGGTTAACTAGCGGGTACTTGGACTATGTAGGTTAACTAGCGGGCCCTTGGACTATGTAGATCAACTAGCAGCACTTGGACTATCTACGTTAACTAGCGGGCCCTTGGACTATGTAGATTCCCTAGCGGGCATTTGGACTACATAGATAACATAGCAGGCACTTGGACTATCTAGGTTACCTAGCTGGCACTTGAACTATCAACGTTACCTAGCGGGTTCTTGGAGTATGTAGGTTACCTAGCGGACTGTTGGACTATCTAGGTTACCAAGCGGTCACTTGGACTATCTAGGTTAACTAACGGGCACTTGGACTATGTAGGTTCCCTAGCGGGCCCTTGGACTATGTAAGTTCCCTAGCGGGCACTTGGACTACGTAGTTTCCCTAGCGGGCCCTTGGACTATGTAAGTTCCCTAGCGGGCACTTGGACTATGTAGGTTCTCTAGCGGGCACTTGGATTATGTAGGTTCCCTATTGGGCACTTGGACTATGTAGGTTAACTAGCGGGCCCTTGGACTATCTAGGTTAACTAGCTGGCACTTGGACTATCTAGATTAACTAGCGGGCACTTGGATTATGTAGTTTCCCTAGCGGGCATTTGGATTATTTAGGTTACCTATTGTGCAATTGGATTATATAGGTTACCTAGCGGGCACTTGGACTATGTAGGTTAACTAGAAGGCACTTGGACTATCCAGGTTACCTAGCGGGCCATTGGACTATGTAGGTTACCAGCGGGCACTTGGACTATCTAGGTTAACGAACGTGCACTTGGACTATGTAGGTAACCTAGCGGGCACTTGGACTGTCTAGGTTACCTAGCGGGCACTTGGCCTATCTACGTTAACGAACGGGCACTAGGACTATGTAGGTTAACTCGGGGACACTTCGACTATCTAGGTTAGCTAATGGGCAATTGGACTATCTAGGTTACCTAGCGGGCACTTGGACTATGTAGGTTCCCTTGCGGGCACTTGGATTATTTAGGTTACTTAGCAGGCACATTGAATGTCTAGGTTAACTAACGGGCACTTGGACTATGTAGGTTGCCTAGTGAGCACTTGGACTATGCAGGTTCCCTAGCGAGCACTTGGACTATGTAGGTTCCCTATCAGGTACTTGGACTGTCTAGGTTAACTAGGGGGCAATTGGAATGTGTAGGTTACCTAGCGGGAACTTGGACTATGTAGGTTAACTAGCGGACACTTGGACGATCTAGGTTAACTAGCGGGCACTTGGAATATCTAGGTTAACTAGCGGGCCCTTGGACTATGTAGGTTAACTAGCGGGCACTTGGACTATCTAGGTTAACTAGCTGACCTTGGACTATGTAGGTTAACTAGCGGGCACTTGGACTATCTAGGTTAACTAGCGGGCACTTGCACAATGCAGGTTCCCTAGCGAGCACTTTGACTATGTAGGTTCCCTAGCGGGCACTTGGACTATCTAGGTTCCCTAATGGGCACTTGGAATATACAGGTTCCCTAACGGGCACTTGGAATATACAGGTTCCCTATCGGGAACTTGGACTATGTAGGTTCCTCAGCGGGCACTTGGACTATGTAGGTTCCCTATAGGGCATTGGACTATGTAGGTTAACTAGCAGGCCCTTGGACTATCAAGGTTACCTAGCGGGCACTTGTACTATGTAGGTTAACTAGCGGACACTTGGACAATCTAGGTTACCTAGCTGGCACTTGAACTATGTACATACCCTAGGGGGCACTTGGACTATCTTGGTTACCTAGCGGGCACTTGGCCTATCTAGGTTAACGAACGGACACTTGGACTATGTAGGTTAACTAGCGGACACTTCGACTATCTAGGTTAGCCAACGGGCAATTGGACTATCTAGGTTACCTAGCGGGCACTTGGACTATTTAGGTTACCTAGCAGGCGCTTTGACTATCTAGGTTAACTAACGGGCACTTGGACTATGTAGGTTGCCTAGCGAGCACTTGGACTTTGTAGGTTCCCAGCGGGCACTTGGACTATGTAGGTTCCCTATCGGGTACTTGGACTATCTGTGTTAACTAGCGGGCAATTGGACTGTCTGGGTTACCTAGTGGGTACTTGGACTATGTAGTTTACCTAGCACGCACTTGGACTATGTAGGTTAACTAGCGGGCACTTGGACTATCTAGGTTACCTAGAGAGCACTTGGACTATGTACGTTCCCTAGAGGGCACTTGGGCTATCTACGTTACCTAGCGGGCAATTGGACTATGTAGGTTAACGAATGGGCACATGGACTATGTAGGTACCATAATGGTCACTTGGACTGTCTAGGTTACCTAGCGGGGACTTGGACTATGTAGGTTATAGCGGTCACTTGGCCTATGTAGGATCCCTATGGGACATTTGTACTACTTAGGTTAACTAGCGGGCACTTTGACTATCTAGGTTAACTAGCGTGAACTTGGACTATCTAGGTCAACTAGCGGGCCCTTGTACTATGTAGGTTAATTAGCGGGCACATGGACTATCTAGGTTAACTAGCGGACCTTGGACTATGTAGGTTAACTAGCGGGCACTTGGACTATGTACGTCCCCTAGTGGGCATTTGGACTATCTAGGTTAACTAACGGGCACTAGGACTATCTAGGTTAACTAGCGGGCACTGGACTACCTAGGTTACCTAGCAGGCACTTGGATTATGAAGGATCCCTAGCGGGCACATGGACAATCTAAGTTAACTAGCGGGCACTTGGACGATCTAGGTTAACTAGCGGGCACTTGGACTATCAAAGTTAACAAGTGAGCGCTTGGACTATGTAGATTAACTAGCGGCACTTGGACTATCTACGTTAACTAGCGGGCCCTTGGACTATGTAGATTCCCTGGCGGGCATTTGGACTACATAGATAACCTAGCGGGCACTTGGACTATCTAGGTTACTTAGCTGGCACTTGAACTATCTACGTTACCTAGCGGGTTCTTGGAGTATGTAGGTTACCTAGCGGGCTGTTGGACTATCTATGTTACCAAGCGGGCACTTGGACTATCTAGGTAAACTAACGGGCACTTGGACTATGTAGGTTCCCTAGCGGGCCCTTGGACTATGTAAGTTCCCTAGCGGGCACTTGGACTATGTAGTTTCCCTAGCGGGCCCTTGGACTATGTAAGTTCCCTAGCGGGCACTTGGACTATGTAGGTTCTGAAGCGCGCACTTGGATTATGTAGGTTCCCTATCGGGCACTTGGACTATGTAGGTTAACTAGCGGGCCCTTGGACTATCTAGGTTAACTAGCGGGCACTTGGACTATCTAGATTAACTAGCAGGCCCTTGGACTATCTAGGTTTACTAGCGGGCACTTGGACTATCTAAGTTAACTAGCGGGCACTTGGATTATGTAGTTTCCCTAGCGGGCATTTGGATTATTTAGGTTACCTATTGTGCAATTGGATTATGTAGGTTACCTAGCGGGCACTTGGACTATGTAGGTTAACTAGAAGGCACTTGGACTATCCAGGTTACCTAGCGGGCCATTGGACTATGTAGGTTACCAGCGGGCACTTGGACTATCTAGGTTAACGAACGTGCACTTGGACTATGTAGGTAACCTAGCGGACACTTGGACTGTCTAGGTTACCTAGCGGGCACTTGGCCTATCTACGTTAACGAATGGGCACTTGGACTATGTAGGTTAACTAGGGGACACTTCGACTATCTAGGTTAGCTAATGGGCAATTGGACTATCTAGGTTACCTAGCGGGCACTTGGACTATGTAGGTTCCCTTGCGGGCACTTGGATTATTTAGGTTACTTAGCAGGCACATTGACTATCTAGGTTAACTAACGGGCACTTGGACTATGTAGGTTGCCTAGTGAGCCCTTGGACTATGTAGGTTCCCTAGCGAGCACTTGGACTATGTAGGTTCCCTATCAGGTACTTGGACTGTTTAGGTTAACTAGGGGGCAATTGGAATGTGTAGGTTACCTAGCGGGAACTTGGACTATATAGGTTAACTAGCGGACACTTGGACGATCTAGGTTAACTAGCGGGCACTCGGAATATCTAGGTTAACTAGCGGGCCCTTGGACTATGTAGGTTAACTAGCGGGCACTTGGACTATCTAGGTTAACTAGCGGGTTCTTGGACTATGTAGGTTAACTAGCGGGCACTTGGACTATCTAGGTTAACTAGCTGACCTTGGACTATGTAGGTTAACTAGCGGGCACTTGGACTATCTAGGTTAACTAGCGGGCACTTGCACAATGCAGGTTCCCTAGCGAGCACTTTGACTATGTAGGTTCCCTAGCGGGCACTTGGACTATCTAGGTTCCCTAACGGGCACTTGGAATATACAGGTTCCCTAACGGGCACTTGGAATATACAGGTTCCCTATCGGGAACTTGGACTATGTAGGTTCCTCAGCGGGCACTTGGACTATGTAGGTTCCCTATAGGGCATTGGACTATGTAGGTTAACTAGCAGGCCCTTGGACTATCTAGGTTACCTAGCGGGCACTTGTACTATGTAGGTTAACTAGCGGACACTTGGACAATCTAGGTTACCTAGCTGGCACTTGAACTATGTACATACCCTAGGGGGCACTTGGACTATCTTGGTTACCTAGCGGGCACTTGGCCTATCTAGGTTAACGAACGGACACTTGGACTATGTAGGTTAACTAGCGGACACTTCGACTATCTAGGTTAGCCAACGGGCAATTGGACTATCTAGGTTACCTAGCGGGCACTTGGACTATTTAGGTTACCTAGCAGGCGCTTTGACTATCTAGGTTAACTAACGGACACTTGGACTATGTAGGTTGCCTAGCGAGCACTTGGCTATGTAGGTTCCCAGCGGGCACTTGGACTATGTAGGTTCCCTATCGGGTACTTGGACTGTCTAGGTTAACTAGCGGGCAATTGGACTGTCTGGGTTACCTAGTGGGCACTTGGACTATGTAGTTTACCTAGCACGCACTTGGACTATATAGGTTAACTAGCGGGCACTTGGACTATCTAGGTTACCTAGAGGGCACTTGGACTATGTACGTTCCCTAGAGGGCACTTGGGCTATCTACGTTACTTAGCGGGCAATTTGACTATGTAGGTTAACGAATGGGCACATGGACTATGTAGGTAACATAATGGTCACTTGGACTGTCTAGGTTACCTAGCGGGGACTTGGACTATGTAGGTTAACTAGCGGTCACTTGGCCTATGTAGGATCCCTATCAGACATTTGTACTACTTAGGTTAACTAGCGGGCCCTTTGACTATCTAGGTTAACTAGCGGGCACTTGGACTATCTAGGTCAACTAGCGGGCCCTTGTACTATGTAGGTTAATTAGCGGGCACATGGACTATCTAGGTTAACTAGCGGACCTTGGACTATGTAGGTTAACTAGCGGGCACTTGGACTATGTACGTCCCCTAGTGGGCATTTGGACTATCTAGGTTAACTAACGGGCACTAGGACTATCTAGGTTAACTAATGGGCAATGGACTACCTAGGTTACTAGCAGGCACTTGGATTATGAAGGATCCCTAGCGGGCACATGGACAATCTAAGTTAACTAGCGGGCACTTGGACGATCTAGGTTAACTAGCGGGCACTTGGACTATCAAAGTTAACAAGTGAGCGCTTGGACTATGTAGGTTAACTAGCGGGCCCTTGGACTATCTAGGTTGCCTAGCGGGCACTTGGACTATCTAAGTTAACGAAAGGGGAACTTGGAATATGCAGGTAACCTAGCGGGCACTTGGACTGTCTAGGTTACAGAGCGGGCACTTGGAGTATGTAGGCTAACTAGCGAGCACTTGGACTCTAGGTTACCTAGCGGGCATTTGGACTATCTAGGTTACCTAGCGGGCCCTTGGACTATGTAGGTTTCCTAGCGGGCACTTTGACTATCTAGGTTAACGAACGGGCACTTGGAATATGTATGTAACGTAGCGGGCACTTGGACAGTCTAGGTTACCTAGCTGGCACTTGGACTATCTAGGTTAACGAACGGGCACTTGGACTATCTAGGTTAACTAGCGGGCACTTGGACTATCTAGGTCAACTAGCGGGCCGTTGTACTATGTAGGTTAACTAGCGAGCACTTGGAGTATCTAGATTAACTAGCGGACCTTGGTCTACGTACGTTAACTAGCGGGCCCTTGGACTATGTAGGTTAACTAGCGGGCACTTGGACGATATAGGTTAACTAGAGGGCACTTGGACTATCTAGGTTAACTAGCGTGCACTTGGACTATCTAGGTTAACTAGCGGGCACTTGGATGATCAATGTTAACTAGCGGGCACTTGGACTATCTAGGTTAACTAACGGGCACTTGGACTACGTACGTCCCCTAGTGGGCACTTGGACACCCTAGGTTAACTAACGGGCACTAGGACTATCTAGGTTAACTAGCGGGCACTTGGACTATCTAGGTCAACTAGCGGGCCCTTGGACTATCTAGGTTAGCTAACTGGCACTTGGACTATGTAGGTTAACTAGCAGACACTTGCACGATCTAGGTTAACTAGCGGGCTCTTGCACTATGTAGGTTATCTAGTGGGCCCATTGACTATGTTGGTTAACTAGCGGGCACTTGGACGATGTAGATTAACTAGCGGGCACTTGGACTATGTAGGTTCCCATCGGGCATTTGGACTATATAGATAACCTAGCGGGAACTTAGGCTTTGTAGGTTTGCTAGCGAGCACTTGGACTATGTAGGTTCCCTATCAGGTACTTGGACTGTCTAGGTTAACTAGGGGGCAATTGGACTGTGTAGGTTACCTAGCGGGAACTTGGACTATGTAGGTTAACTAGCGGACACTTGGACGATCAAGGTTAACTAGCGGGCACTTGGAATATCTAGGTTAACTAGCGGGCCCTTGGACTATGTAGGTTAACTAGCGGGCACTTGGACTATCTAGGTTATCTAGCGGGTTCTTGGACTATGTAGGTTAACTAGCAGGCACTTGGACTATCTAGGTTAACTAGCTGACCTTGGACTATGTAGGTTAACTAGCGGGAACTTGGACTATCTATGTTAACTAGCGGGCACTTGCACAATGCAGGTTCCCTAGCGAGCACTTTGACTATGTAGGTTCCCTAGCGGGCACTTGGACTATCTAGGTTCCCTAACGGGCACTTGGAATATACAGGTTCCCTAACGGGCACTTGGAATATACAGGTTCCCTATCGGGAACTTGGACTATGTAGGTTCCTCAGCGGGCACTTGGACTATGTAGGTTCCCTATAGGGCATTGGACTATGTAGGTTAACTAGCAGGCCCTTGGACAATCTAGGTTACCTAGCTGGCACTTGAACTATGTACATACCCTAGGGGGCACTTGGAGTATCTTGGTTACCTAGCGGGCACTTGGCCTATCTAGGTTAACGAACGGACACTTGGACTATGTAGGTTAACTAGCGGACACTTCGACTATCTAGGTTAGCCAACGGGCAATTGGACTATCTAGGTTAACTAGCGTGCACTTGGACTATCTAGGTTAACTAGCGGGCACTTGGATGATCAATGTTAACTAGCGGGCACTTGGACTATCTAGGTTAACTAACGGGCACTTGGACTACGTACGTCCCCTAGTGGGCACTTGGACACCCTAGGTTAACTAACGGGCACTAGGACTATCTAGGTTAACTAGCGGGCACTTGGACTATCTAGGTCAACTAGCGGGCCCTTGGACTATCTAGGTTAGCTAACTGGCACTTGGACTATGTAGGTTAACTAGCAGACACTTGCACGATCTAGGTTAACTAGCGGGCTCTTGCACTATGTAGGTTATCTAGTGGGCCCATTGACTATGTTGGTTAACTAGCGGGCACTTGGACGATGTAGGTTAACTAGCGGGCACTTGGACTATGTAGGTTCCCATCGGGCATTTGGACTATATAGATAACCTAGCGGGAACTTAGGCTTTGTAGGTTTGCTAGCGAGCACTTGGACTATGTAGGTTCCCTATCAGGTACTTGGACTGTCTAGGTTAACTAGGGGGCAATTGGACTGTGTAGGTTACCTAGCGGGAACTTGGACTATGTAGGTTAACTAGCGGACACTTGGACGATCAAGGTTAACTAGCGGGCACTTGGAATATCTAGGTTAACTAGCGGGCCCTTGGACTATGTAGGTTAACTAGCGGGCACTTGGACTATCTAGGTTATCTAGCGGGTTCTTGGACTATGTAGGTTAACTAGCGGGCACTTGGACTATCTAGGTTAACTAGCTGACCTTGGACTATGTAGGTTAACTAGCGGGAACTTGGACTATCTATGTTAACTAGCGGGCACTTGCACAATGCAGGTTCCCTAGCGAGCACTTTGACTATGTAGGTTCCCTAGCGGGCACTTGGACTATCTAGGTTCCCTAACGGGCACTTGGAATATACAGGTTCCCTAACGGGCACTTGGAATATACAGGTTCCCTATCGGGAACTTGGACTATGTAGGTTCCTCAGCGGGCACTTGGACTATGTAGGTTCCCTATAGGGCATTGGACTATGTAGGTTAACTAGCAGGCCCTTGGACTATCTAGGTTACCTAGCGGGCACTTGTACTATGTAGGTTAACTAGCGGACACTTGGACAATCTAGGTTACCTAGCTGGCACTTGAACTATGTACATACCCTAGGGGGCACTTGGACTATCTTGGTTACCTAGCGGGCACTTGGCCTATCTAGGTTAACGAACGGACACTTGGCCTATCTAGGTTAACGAACGGACACTTGGACTATGTAGGTTAACTAGCGGACACTTCGACTATCTAGGTTAGCCAACGGGCAATTGGACTATCTAGGTTACCTAGCGGGCACTTGGACTATTTAGGTTACCTAGCAGGCGCTTTGACTATCTAGGTTAACTAACGGACACTTGGACTATGTAGGTTGCCTAGCGAGCACTTGGACAATGTAGGTTCCCAGCGGGCACTTGGACTATGTAGGTTCCCTATCGGGTACTTGGACTGTCTAGGTTAACTAGCGGGCAATTGGACTGTCTGGGTTACCTAGTGGGCACTTGGACTATGTAGTTTACCTAGCACGCACTTGGACTATATAGGTTAACTAGCGGGCACTTGGACTATCTAGGTTACCTAGAGGGCACTTGGACTATGTACGTTCCCTAGAGGGCACTTGGGCTATCTACGTTACTTAGCGGGCAATTTGACTATGTAGGTTAACGAATGGGCACATGGACTATGTAGGTAACATAATGGTCACTTGGACTGTCTAGGTTACCTAGCGGGGACTTGGACTATGTAGGTTAACTAGCGGTCACTTGGCCTATGTAGGATCCCTATCAGACATTTGTACTACTTAGGTTAACTAGCGGGCACTTGGACTATCTAGGTTATCTAGCGGGCCCTTGGACTATGTAGGTTAACTAGCGGGCACTTGGACGATATAGGTTAACTAGAGGGCCCTTGGACTATCTAGGTTAACTAGCGTGCACTTGGACTATGTAGGTTAACTAGCGGGCACTTGGATGATCAATGTTAACTAGCGGGCACTTGGACTATCTAGGTTAGCTAGCGGGCCCTTGGACTATGTAGGTTAACTAGCGGGCCCTTGGGCTATGTAGGTTATCTAGCGGGCACTTGGACGATCTAGGTTAACTAGCGGGTACTTGGACTATGTAGGTTAACTAGCGGGCCCTTGGACTATGTAGATTAACTAGCGGCACTTGGACTATCTACGTTAACTAGCGGGCCTTTGGACTATGTAGATTCCCTAGCGGGCATTTGGAATACATAGATAACCTAGCGGGCACTTGGACTATCTAGGTTACCTAGCTGGCACTTGAACTATCTACGTTACCTAGCGGGTTCTTGGAGTATGTAGGTTACCTAGCGGGCTGTTGGACTATCTAGGTTACCAAGCGGGCACTTGGACTATCTAGGTTAACTAACGGGCACTTGGACTATGTAGGTTCCCTAGCGGGCACTTGGACTATGTAAGTTCCCTAGCGGGCACTTGGACTATGTAGTTTCCCTAGCGGGCCCTTGGACTATGTAAGTTCCCTAGCGGGCACTTGGACTATGTAGGTTCTCTAGCGGGCACTTGGATTATGGAGGTTCCCTTTCGGGCACTTGGACTATGTAGGTTAACTAGCGGGCCCTTGGACTATCTAGGTTAACTAGCGGGCACTTGGACTATCTAGATTAACTAGCAGGCCCTTGGACTATCTAGGTTTACTAGCGGGCACTTGAACTATCTAAGTTAAGTAGCGGGCACTTGGATTATGTAGTTTCCCTAGCGGGCATTTGGATTATTTAGGTTACCTATTGTGCAATTGGATTATGTAGGTTACCTAGCGGGCACTTGGACTATGTAGGTTAACTAGAAGGCACTTGGACTATCAAGGTTACCTAGCGGGCCATTGGACTATGTAGGTTACCAGCGGGAACTTGGACTATCTAGGTTAACGAACGTGCACTTGGACTATGTAGGTAACCTAGCGGGCACTTGGACTGTCTAGGTTACCTAGCGGGCACTTGGCCTATCTACGTTAACGAACCGGCACTTGGACTATGTAGGTTAACTGGGGGACACTTCGACTATCTAGGTTAGCTAATGGGCAATTGGACTATCTAGGTTACCTAGCGGGCACTTGGACTATGTAGGTTCCCTTGTGGGCACTTGGATTATATGGCTTACCTAGCAGGCACTTTGACTATCTAGGTTAACTAACGGGCACTTGGACTATGTAGGTTGCCTAGTGAGCACTTGGACTATGTAGGTTCCCTAGCGAGCACTTGGACTATGTAGGTTCCCTATCAGGTACTTGGACTGTCTAGGTTAACTAGGGGGCAATTGGAATGTGTAGGTTACCTAGCGGGAACTTGGACTATGTAGGTTAACTAGCGGACACTTGGACGATCTATGTTAACTAGCGGGCACTTGGAATATCTAGGTTAACTAGCGGGCACTTGGACTATCTAGGTTAACTAGCTGACCTTGGACTATGTAGGTTAACTAGCGGGCACTTGGAATATCTAGGTTAACTAGCGGGCACTTGCACAATGCAGGTTCCCTAGCGAGCACTTTGACTATGTACGTTCCCTAGCGGGCACTTGGACTATCTAGGTTCCCTAACGGGCACTTGGAATATACAGGTTCCCTAACGGGCACTTGGAATATACAGGTTCCCTATCGGGAACTTGGACTATGTAGGTTCCTCAGCGGGCACTTGGACTATCTAGGTTAACGAACGGGCACTTGGACTATCTAGGTTAACTAGCGGGCACTTGGACTATCTAGGTCAACTAGCGGGCCGTTGTACTATGTAGGTTAACTAGCGAGCACTTGGAGTATCTAGATTAACTAGCGGACCTTGGTCTACGTACGTTAACTAGCGGGCCCTTGGACTATGTAGGTTAACTAGCGGGCACTTGGACGATATAGGTTAACTAGAGGGCACTTGGACTATCTAGGTTAACTAGCGTGCACTTGGACTATCTAGGTTAACTAGCGGGCACTTGGATGATCAATGTTAACTAGCGGGCACTTGGACTATCTAGGTTAACTAACGGGCACTTGGACTACGTACGTCCCCTAGTGGGCACTTGGACACCCTAGGTTAACTAACGGGCACTAGGACTATCTAGGTTAACTAGCGGGCACTTGGACTATCTAGGTCAACTAGCGGGCCCTTGGACTATCTAGGTTAGCTAACTGGCACTTGGACTATGTAGGTTAACTAGCAGACACTTGCACGATCTAGGTTAACTAGCGGGCTCTTGCACTATGTAGGTTATCTAGTGGGCCCATTGACTATGTTGGTTAACTAGCGGGCACTTGGACGATGTAGGTTAACTAGCGGGCACTTGGACTATGTAGGTTCCCATCGGGCATTTGGACTATATAGATAACCTAGCGGGAACTTAGGCTTTGTAGGTTTGCTAGCGAGCACTTGGACTATGTAGGTTCCCTATCAGGTACTTGGACTGTCTAGGTTAACTAGGGGGCAATTGGACTGTGTAGGTTACCTAGCGGGAACTTGGACTATGTAGGTTAACTAGCGGACACTTGGACGATCAAGGTTAACTAGCGGGCACTTGGAATATCTAGGTTAACTAGCGGGCCCTTGGACTATGTAGGTTAACTAGCGGGCACTTGGACTATCTAGGTTATCTAGCGGGTTCTTGGACTATGTAGGTTAACTAGCAGGCACTTGGACTATCTAGGTTAACTAGCTGACCTTGGACTATGTAGGTTAACTAGCGGGAACTTGGACTATCTATGTTAACTAGCGGGCACTTGCACAATGCAGGTTCCCTAGCGAGCACTTTGACTATGTAGGTTCCCTAGCGGGCACTTGGACTATCTAGGTTCCCTAACGGGCACTTGGAATATACAGGTTCCCTAACGGGCACTTGGAATATACAGGTTCCCTATCGGGAACTTGGACTATGTAGGTTCCTCAGCGGGCACTTGGACTATGTAGGTTCCCTATAGGGCATTGGACTATGTAGGTTAACTAGCAGGCCCTTGGACAATCTAGGTTACCTAGCTGGCACTTGAACTATGTACATACCCTAGGGGGCACTTGGAGTATCTTGGTTACCTAGCGGGCACTTGGCCTATCTAGGTTAACGAACGGACACTTGGACTATGTAGGTTAACTAGCGGACACTTCGACTATCTAGGTTAGCCAACGGGCAATTGGACTATCTAGGTTACCTAGCGGGCACTTGGACTATTTAGGTTACCTAGCAGGCACTTTGACTATCTAGGTTAACTAACGGGCACTTGGACTATGTAGGTTGCCTAGCGAGCACTTGGACTTTGTAGGTTCCCAGCGGGCACTTGGACTATGTAGGTTCCCTATCGGGTACTTGGACTGTCTAGGTTAACTAGCGGGCAATTGGACTGTCTGGGTTACCTAGTGGGCACTTGGACTATGTAGTTTACCTAGCACGCACTTGGACTATGTAGGTTAACTAGCGGGCACTTGGACTATCTAGGTTACCTAGAGGGCACTTGGACTATGTACGTTCCCTAGAGGGCACTTGGGCTATCTACGTTACCTAGCGGGCAATTGGACTATGTAGGTTAACGAATGGGCACATGGACTATGTAGGTAACATAATGGTCACTTGGACTGTCTAGGTTACCTAGCGGGGACTTGGACTATGTAGGTTAACTAGCGGTCACTTGGCCTATGTAGGATCCCTATCAGACATTTGTACTACTTAGGTTAACTAGCGGGCACTTTGACTATCTAGGTTAACTAGCGGGCACTTGGACTATCTAGGTCAACTAGCGGGCCCTTGTACTATGTAGGTTAATTAGCGGGCACATGGACTATCTAGGTTAACTAGCGGACCTTGGACTATGTAGGTTAACTAGCGGGCACTTGGACTATGTATGTCCCCTAGTGGGCATTTGGACTATCTAGGTTAACTAACGGGCACTAGGACTATCTAGGTTAACTAGCGGGCACTGGACTACCTAGGTTGCCTAGAAGGCACTTGGATTATGAAGGATCCCTAGCGGGCACGTGGACAATCTAAGTTAACTAGCGGGCACTTGGACGATCTAGGTTAACTAGCGGGCACTTGGACTATCAAAGTTAACAAGTGAGCGCTTGGACTATGTAGGTTAACTAGCGGGCCCTTGGACTATCTAGGTTACCTAGCGGGCACTTGGACTATCTAAGTTAACGAAAGGGGAACTTGGAATATGCAGGTAACCTAGCGGGCACTTGGACTGTCTAGGTTACATAGCGGGCACTTGGAGTATGTAGGCTAACTAGCGAGCACTTGGACTCTAGGTTACCTAGCGGGCACTTGGACTATCTAGGTTACCTAGCGGGCCCTTGGACTATGTAGGTTTCCTAGCGGGCACTTTGACTATCTAGGTTAACGAACGGGCACTTGGAATATGTAGGTAACCTAGCGGGCACTTGGACAGTCTAGGTTACCTAGCTGGCACTTGGACTATCTAGGTTAACGAACGGGCACTTGGACTATCTAGGTTAACTAGCGGGCACTTGGACTATATAGGTCAACTAGCGGCCCGTTGTACTATGTAGGTTAACTAGCGAGCACTTGGAGTATCTAGATTAACTAGCGGACCTTGGTCTACGTACGTTAACTAGCGGGCCCTTGGACTATGTAGGTTAACTAGCGGGCACTTGGACGATATAGGTTAACTAGAGGGCCCTTGGACTATCTAGGTTAACTAGCGTGCACTTGGACTATGTAGGTTAACTAGCGGGCACTTGGATGATCAATGTTAACTAGCGGGCACTTGGACTATCTAGGTTAGCTAGCGGGCCCTTGGACTATGTAGGTTAACTAGCGGGCCCTTGGGCTATGTAGGTTATCTAGCGGGCACTTGGACGATCTAGGTTAACTAGCGGGTACTTGGACTATGTAGGTTAACTAGCGGGCCCTTGGACTATGTAGATTAACTAGCGGCACTTGGACTATCTACGTTAACTAGCGGGCCCTTGGACTATGTAGATTCCCTAGCGGGCATTTGGAATACATAGATAACCTAGCGGGCACTTGGACTATCTAGGTTACCTAGCTGGCACTTGAACTATCTACGTTACCTAGCGGGTTCTTGGAGTATGTAGGTTACCTAGCGGGCTGTTGGACTATCTAGGTTACCAAGCGGGCACTTGGACTATCTAGGTTAACTAACGGGCACTTGGACTATGTAGGTTCCCTAGCGGGCACTTGGACTATGTAAGTTCCCTAGCGGGCACTTGGACTATGTAGTTTCCCTAGCGGGCCCTTGGACTATGTAAGTTCCCTAGCGGGCACTTGGACTATGTAGGTTCTCTAGCGGGCACTTGGATTATGGAGGTTCCCTTTCGGGCACTTGGACTATGTAGGTTAACTAGCGGGCCCTTGGACTATCTAGGTTAACTAGCGGGCACTTGGACTATCTAGATTAACTAGCAGGCCCTTGGACTATCTAGGTTTACTAGCGGGCACTTGAACTATCTAAGTTAAGTAGCGGGCACTTGGATTATGTAGTTTCCCTAGCGGGCATTTGGATTATTTAGGTTACCTATTGTGCAATTGGATTATGTAGGTTACCTAGCGGGCACTTGGACTATGTAGGTTAACTAGAAGGCACTTGGACTATCAAGGTTACCTAGCGGGCCATTGGACTATGTAGGTTACCAGCGGGAACTTGGACTATCTAGGTTAACGAACGTGCACTTGGACTATGTAGGTAACCTAGCGGGCACTTGGACTGTCTAGGTTACCTAGCGGGCACTTGGCCTATCTACGTTAACGAACCGGCACTTGGACTATGTAGGTTAACTAGGGGACACTTCGACTATCTAGGTTAGCTAATGGGCAATTGGACTATCTAGGTTACCTAGCGGGCACTTGGACTATGTAGGTTCCCTTGTGGGCACTTGGATTATATGGCTTACCTAGCAGGCACTTTGACTATCTAGGTTAACTAACGGGCACTTGGACTATGTAGGTTGCCTAGTGAGCACTTGGACTATGTAGGTTCCCTAGCGAGCACTTGGACTATGTAGGTTCCCTATCAGGTACTTGGACTGTCTAGGTTAACTAGGGGGCAATTGGAATGTGTAGGTTACCTAGCGGGAACTTGGACTATGTAGGTTAACTAGCGGACACTTGGACGATCTATGTTAACTAGCGGGCACTTGGAATATCTAGGTTAACTAGCGGGCACTTGGACTATCTAGGTTAACTAGCTGACCTTGGACTATGTAGGTTAACTAGCGGGCACTTGGAATATCTAGGTTAACTAGCGGGCACTTGCACAATGCAGGTTCCCTAGCGAGCACTTTGACTATGTACGTTCCCTAGCGGGCACTTGGACTATCTAGGTTCCCTAACGGGCACTTGGAATATACAGGTTCCCTAACGGGCACTTGGAATATACAGGTCCCCTATCGGGAACTTGGACTATGTAGGTTCCTCAGCGGGCACTTGGACTATCTAGGTTAACGAACGGGCACTTGGACTATCTAGGTTAACTAGGGGGCACTTGGACTATCTAGGTCAACTAGCGGGCCGTTGTACTATGTAGGTTAACTAGCGAGCACTTGGAGTATCTAGATTAACTAGCGGACCTTGGTCTACGTACGTTAACTAGCGGGCCCTTGGACTATGTAGGTTAACTAGCGGGCACTTGGACGATATAGGTTAACTAGAGGGCACTTGGACTATCTAGGTTCCCTAACGGGCACTTGGAATATACAGGTTCCCTATCGGGAACTTGGACTATGTAGGTTCCTCAGCGGGCACTTGGACTATGTAGGTTCCCTATCGGGCATTGGACTATGTAGGTTAACTAGCAGGCCCTTGGACTATCTAGGTTACCTAGCGGGCCCTTGTACTATGTAGGTTAACTAGCGGACACTTGGACAATCTAGGTTACCTAGCGGGCACGTGAACTATGTACATACCCTAGAGGGCACTTGGACTATCTTGGTTACCTAGCGGGCACTTGGCCTATCTGGTTAACGAACGGACACTTGGACTATGTTGCTTAACTAGCGGACACTTCGACTATCTAGGTTAGCCAACGGGCAATTGGACTATCTAGGTTACCTAGCGGGCACTTGGACTATTTAGGTTACCTAGCAGGCACTTTGACTATCTAGGTTAACTAACGGGCACTTGGACTATGTGGGTTGCCTAGCGAGCACATGGACTATGTAGGTTCCCAGCGGGCACTTGGACTATGTAGGTCCCCTATCGGGTACTTGGACTGTCTAGGTTAACTAGCGGGCAATTGGACTGTGGGTTTCCTAGTGGGCACTTGGACTATGTAGTTTACCTAGCACGCACTTGGACTATATGGGTTAACTTGCGGGCACTTGGACTATCTAGGTTACCTAGAGGGCACTTGGACTATGTACGTTCCCTAGCGGGCACTTGGGCTATCTACGTTACCTAGCGGGCAATTGGACTATGTAGGTTAAAGAACGGGCACTTGGACTATGTAGGTAACATAATGGTCACTTGGACTGTCTAGGTTACCTAGCGGGGACTTGGACTATGTAGGTTAACTAGCGGTCACTTGGACTATGTAAGATCCCTATCAGACATTTGTACTACTTAGGTTAACTAGCGGGCACTTTGACTATCTAGGTTAACTAGCGTGAACTTGGACTATCTAGGTCAACTAGCGGGCCCTTGCACTATGTAGGTTAACTAGCGGGCACTTGGACTATCTAGGTTAACTAGCGGACCTTGGACTATGTAGGTTAACTAGCGGGCACTTGGACGATATAGGTTAACTAGAGGGCACTTGGACTATCTAGGTTAAATAGCGGGCACTTGGATGATCAATGTTAACTAGCGGGCACTTGGACTATCTAGGTTAGCTAACGGGCACTTGGACTAAGTACGTCCCCTAGTGGGCACTTGGACACCCTAGGTTAACTAACGGGCACTAGGACTATCTAGGTTAAATAGCGGGCACTTGGACTATGTAGGACAATTAGCGGGCCCTTGGACTATCTAGGTTAGCTAACTGGCACTTGGACTGTGTAGGCTAACTAGCAGACACTTGCACGATCCAGGTTAACTAGCGGGCTCTTGCACTATGTAGGTTAACTAGTGGGCCCATTGACTATGTTGGTTAACTAGCGGGCACTTGGACGATGTAGGTTAACTAGCGGGCACTTGGAGTATGTAGGTTCCCTAGCAGGCATTTGGACTATATAGATAACCTAGCGGGCACTTAGATTTTGTAGGTTAGCTAGCGGGCCCTTGGGCTATGTAGGTTACCTAGCGGGCACTTGGATGATCTAGGTTAACTAGCGGGTACTTGGACTATGTAGATTAACTAGCGGCACTTGGACTATCTACGTTAACTAGCGGGCCCTTGGACTATGTAGATTCCCTAGCGGGCATTTGGACTGCATAGATAACCTAGCGGGCACTTAGATTTTTTAGGTTACCTAGCGCGCACTTGGACTATCTAGGTTACCTAGCTGGCACTTGAACTATCTACGTTACCCAGCGGGTTCTTGGAGTATGTAGGTTACCTAGCGGGCTGTTGCACTATCTAGGTTACCAAGCGGGCACTTGGACTATCTAGGTTAACTAACGGGCACTTGGACTATGTAGGTTCCCTAGCGGGCCCTTGGACTATGTAAGTTCCCTGGCGGGCACTTGGACTATGTAGTTTCCTTAGCGGGCCCTTGGACTATGTAAGTTCCCTAGCGGGCACTTGGACTATGTAGGTTCCCTAGCGGGCACTTGGATTATGTAGGTTCCCTATCGGGCACTTGGACTATGTAGGTTAACTAGCGGGCCCTTGGACTATCTAGGTTAACTAGCGGGCACTTGGACTATCTAGATTAACTAGCGGGCCCTTTGACTATCTAGGTTTACTAGCGGGCACTTGGACTATCTAGGTTAACTAGCGGGCACTTGGACTATGTAGTTTCCCTAGCGGGCATTTGGATTATTTAGGTTACCTATTGTGCACTTGGATTATGTAGGTTACCTAGCGGGCACTTGGACTATGTAGGTTAACTAGAAGGCACTTGGACTATCAAGGTTACCTAGCGGGCCATTGGACTATGTAGGTTACCAGCGGGCACTTGGACTATCTAGGTTAACGAATGGGAACTTGGAATATGTAGCTAACCTAGCGGGCACTTGGACAGTCTAGGTTACCTAGCTGGCACTTGGACTATCTAGGTTAACGAACGGGCACTTGGACTATCTAGGTTAACTAGCGGGCACTTGGACTATGTAGGTTAACTAGCGAGCACTTGGAGTATCTAGGTTAACTAGCGGACCTTTGTCTACGTACGTTAACTAGCGGGCCCTTGGACTATGTAGGTTAACTCGAGGGTACTTGGACTATCTAGGTTAACTAGCGTGCACTTGGACTATCTAGGTTAACTATCGTGCACTTGGACTATCTAGGTTAACTAGCGGGCACTTGGATGATCAATGTTAAATAGCGGGCACTTGGACTATCTAGGTTAGCTAACGGGCACTTGGACTAAGTACGTCCCCTAGTGGGTACTTGGACACCCTAGGTTAACTAACGGGCACTAGGACTATCTAGGTTAAATAGCGGGCACTTGGACTATGTAGGTCAACTAGGAGCCCTTGGACAATCTAGGTTAGCTAACTGGCACTTGGACTATGTAGGTTAACTAGCAGACACTTGCCCGATCTAGCTTAACTAGCGGGCTCTTGCACTATGTAGGTTAACTAGTGGGCACTTGGACGATCTAGGTTAACTAGCGGGCACTTGGACTATATAGATAACCTAGCGGGCACTTAGACTTTGTAGGTTAGCTAGCGGGCCCTTGGACTATGTAGGTTAACTAGCGGGCCCTTGGGCTATGTAGGTTACCTAGCGGGCACTTGGACGATCTAGGTTAACTAGCGAGTACTTGGACTATGTAGGTTAACTAGCGGGCCCTTGGACTATGTAGATTAACTAGCGGCACTTGGACTATCTACGTTAACTAGCGGGCCCTTGGACTATGTAGATTCCCTAGCGGGCATTTGGACTACATAGAAAACCTAGCGGGCACTTAGATTTTGTAGGATACCTAGCGGGCACTTGGACTATTTATTTTACCTAGCTGGCACTTGAACTATCTACGTTACCTAGCGGGTTCTTGGAGTATGTAGGTAACCTAGCGGGCTGTTGGACTATCTAGGTTAACTAACGGGCACTTGGACTATGTAGATTCCCTAGCGGGCCCTTGGACTATGCAAGTTCCCTAGCGGGCACTTGGACTATGTAGGGTCCCTAGCGGGCACATGGATTATGTAGGTTCCCTATCGGACACTTGGACTATGTAGGTTAACTAGCGGGCCCTTGGACTATCTAGGTTAACTAGCGGGCACTTGGACTATCTAGATTAACTAGCGGGCCCTTGGACTATCTAGGTTTACTAGCGGGCACTTGGACAATCTAGGTTAACCAGCGGGCACTTGGACTATGTAATTTCCCTAGCGGGCATTTGGATTATTTAGGTTACCTATTGTGCACTTGGATTATGTAGGTTACCTAGCGGGCACTTGGACTATGTAGGTTAACTAGAAGGCACTTGGACTATCAAGGTTACCTAGCGGGCCATTGGACTATGTAGGTTACCAGCGGGCACTTGGACTATCTAGGTTAACGAACGTGCACTTGGACTATGTAGGTAACCTAGAGGGCACTTGGACTGTCTAGGTTACCTAGCGGGCACTTGGCCTATCTACGTTAACGAACCGGCACTTGGACTATGTAGGTTAACTAGGGGACACTTCGACTATCTAGGTTAGCTAATGGGCAATTGGACTATCTAGGTTACCTAGCGGGCACTTGGACTATGTAGGTTCCCTTGCGGGCACTTGGACTATGTAGGTTCCCTTGCGGGCACTTGGACTATTTAGGTTACCTAGCAGGCACTTTGACTATCTAGGATAACTAACGGGCACTTGGACTATGTAGGTTGCCTAGTGAGCACTTGGACTATGTAGGTTCCCTAGCGAGCACTTGGACTATGTAGGTTCCCTGTCAGGTACTTGGACTGTCTAGGTTAACTAGGGGGCAATTGGACTGTCTAGGTTACCTAGCTGGAACTTGGACTATGTAGGTTAACTAGCGGGCACTTGGACTATCAAGGTTAACTAGCGGGCCCTTGCTCTATGTAGGTTAACTAGCAAGCCTTTGGACTATGTAACTTAAGTAGAGGGCACTTTGATGATCCTGTTTAACTAGCGGGCACTTGGACTATCTAGGTTAAGTAGTGGGCACTTGGACTATGTAGGTTCCCTAGTGGGCACTTTGACTATGTAGGTTCCCTAGCGGGCACTTGGACTATCTAGGTTAACTAGCGGGCACTTGGACAATGTAGGTTCCCTAGTGGGCACTTTGATATGTAGGTTCCCTAGCGTGCACTTGGACAATCTAGGTTAACTAGCGGGTACTTGGACTATGTAGATTAACGAGCGGGCCCTTGGACTATGTAGATTATCTAGCAGCACTTGGACTGTCTATGTTAACTAGCGGGCCCTTGGACTATGTAGATTCCCTAGCGGGCACTTGGACTCTGTATGTTCCCTACGGACACTTGAACTATGTAGGTTCCCTAGCAGGCACTTGGACTATGTAGGTTAACTACCTGGCACTTGGATTATGTAGGTTAACTAGCGGGCCCTTGGACTATCTAGGTTACCTAGCGGTTACTTGGAGTATGTAGGTTAACTACCGGGCACATGCACTATCTAGGTTACCTAGCGGGCACTTGGACTATGTACGTTCCCTAGCGGGCACTTGGACAATCTATGCTAACCAGTGGGCACTTGGACTATCTATGTTAACTACGGGGCACTTGGACTATGTAGGTTAACTAGGGGACACTTGCACTATAGATTACCTAGCGGCACTTGGACTATGTAGGTTAACTAGCGTGCACTTGGACTATGTAGGTTAACTAGAGGACACTTGGACGATCTAGGTTAACTAGTGGGCCCTTGGACTATGTAGGTTAACAAACGGGCATTTGGACTATGTAGGTTACCTAGCAGACACTTGGACTGTCTAGGTTACCTAGAGGGCACTTGGCTATCTAGGTTAACGAACGGGCACTTGGACTATCTAGTTTGCCTAGCGGGCAATTGGACTATGTAAGTTACCTAGCGGGCACTTGGACTATCTAGGTTACCTAGAGGGGACTTGGACTATGTAGGTTAACTAGCGTGCAATTGGACTATGAATGTTGCACAGCGGGCAGTTGGACTATCTAGGTTAGGGAACGGGCACTTGAACTATATAGATTACCTAGCGGACCCTTTGACTATGTAGGTTACCTAGCGGGCACTTGGACTATCTAGGTTAACGAAAGGGCACTTGGACTATGTAGGTTACCTAGCGGGTATTTGGATTATCTAGGTTAGCTAACAGGAACTTGGAATATCTAGGTTACCTAGCGGGCACTTGGACTATCTAGTTTAACTAGCGGGTTCTTGGACTATGTAGGTTAACTAGCGGGCACTTGGACTATCTTGGTTAACTAGCTGACCGTGGATTATGTAGGTTAACTAGCAGGCACTTGGACTATCTAGGTTAACTAGCTGACCTTGGACTATGTAAGTTAACTAGCGGGCACTTGGACTATCTAGGTTAACTAGCGGGCACTTGCACAATGCAGGCTCCCTAGCGGGCACTTGGACTATGTAAGTTCCCTAGCGGGCACTTGGACTATATAGGTTCCCTACGGGCACTTGGAATATGTAGGTTCCCTATCGGGCATTTGGACTATGTAGGTTCCTTTGTGGGCACTTGGACTATGTAGGTTCCCTATCAGGCACTTGGACTATGTAAGTTACCTAGCGGGCAAATGGACTATCTTGGATACCTAACGGGCACTTGGACTAACTAGGTTAACGAATGGGCACTTGGACTATGTAGGTTAACTAGCGGGCACTTGGACTATCTAGGTTAACTAGCTGACCTTGGACTATGTAGGTTAACTATCGGGCACTTCGACGATCTAGGTTAACTAGCGGGCACTTGGACTATCTAGGTTAACTAGCGTTCACTTGCACAATGCAGGTTCCCTAGCGGGCACTTGGACTATATAGGTTCCCTATGGGCACTTGGACTATCTAGGTTCCCTAACGGGCACTTGGAATATGTAGGTTCCCTATCGGGCCCTTGGACTATGTAGGTTAACTAGCGGGCCTTTGGACTATGTAGGTTAACTAGCGGGCACTTGGACGATCTAGGTTAACTAGCAGGTACTTGGACTATGTAGGTCAACTAGCGGGCCCTTGAACTATGTAGATTAACTAGCGGCACTTGGACTATCTACATTAACTAGCGGGCCCTTGGACTATGTAGATTCCCTAGCGGGCACTTCTACTATGCATGTTCCAGAGCGGTCACTTGGACTATGTAGGTTCCCTAGCAGGCACTTGGACTACGTAGGTTCCCTAGCGGGCACTTGTACTGTGTAGGTTAACTAGCGGACACTTGGACGATCTAGGTTAACTAGCGGGTACTTGGACTATGTAGGTTAACTAGCGGGTCCTTGAACTATGTAGATTAACTAGCGGCACTTGGACTATCTACATTAACTAGCGGGCCCTTGGACTATGTAGATTCCCTACCGGGCACTTGGACTACCTAGGTTCCCTAGGGGGCACTTAGACTCTGTATGTTTCCTAGCGGGCACTTGAACTATGTATGTTCCTTACGGACACTTGAACTATGTAAGTTAACTACCGGGCACTTGGACTATGTAGGTTAACTAGCGGGCCCTTGGACTATCTAGGTTACCTAGCGGGCACTTGGACTATGTAGGTTAACAACCGGGCACTTGCACCATCAAGGTTACCTAGCCGGCACTTGGACTATGTACGTTCCCTAGCGGGCACTTGGACTATCTATGTTAACTAGCGGGCCCTTGGACTATGTAGGTTAACTAGCGGGCACTTGGACGATCTAGGTTAACTAGCGGGTACTTGGACTATGTAGGTTAACTAGCGGGCCCTTGGACTATGTAGATTAACTAGCGGCACTTGGACTATCTACGTTAACTAGCGGGCCCTTGGACTATGTAGATTCCTTAGCGGGCACTTCTACTATGCATGTACCAGAGCGGTCACTTGGACTATGTAGGTTCCCTAGCAGGCACTTGGACTACGTAGGTTCCCTAGCGGGCACTTGTACTATGTAGGTTAACTAGCGGGCACTTGGACGATCTAGGTTAACTAGCGGGTACTTGGACTAAGTAGCTTAACTAGCGGGCCCTTGAACTATGTAGATTAACTAGCGGCACTTGGACTATCTACATTAACTAGCGGGCCCTTGGACTATGTAGATTCCCTAGCGGGCACTTCTACTATGCATGTTCCAGAGCGGTCACCTGGACTATGTAGGTTCCCTAGCAGGCACTTGGACTGCGTAGGTTCCCTAGCGGGCAATTGTACTATGTAGGTTAACTAGGGACGCTTGGACGATCTAGGTTAACTAGCGGGTACTTGGACTATGTAGGTTAACTAGCGGGCCCTTGAACTATGTAGATTAACTAGCGGCACTTGGACTATCTACATTAACTAGCGGGCCCTTGGACTATGTAGATTCCCTAGCGGGCACTTGGACCACCTAGGTTCCCTAGGGGGCACTTAGACTCTGTATGTTCCCTAGCGGACACTTGAACTATGTATGTTCCTTACGGACACTTGAACTATGTAAGTTAACTACCGGGAACTTGGACTATCTAGGTTACCTAGCGGGCACTTGGATTATGTAGGTTAACTACCGGGCACTTGCACCATCTAGGTTACCTAGCGGGCACTTGGACTATGTACGTTCCCTAGCGGGCACTTGGACTATCAATGTTAACTAGCGGGCACTTGGACTATGTAGTTTCCCTAGCGGGCCCTTGGACTATGTAAGTTCCCCAGCGGGGACTTGGACTATGTAGGTTCCCTAGCGGGCACTTGGATTATGTAGGTTCCCTATCGGGCACTTGGACTATGTAGGTTAACTAGCGGGCCCTTGGACTATCTAGGTTAACTAGCGGGCACTTGGACTATCTAGATTAACTAGCGGGCCCTTGGACTATCTAGGTTTACTAGCGGGCACTTGGATTATCTAGGTTAACTAGCGGGCACTTGGACTATATAGTTTCTCTAGCGGGCATTTGGATTATTTAGGTTACCTATTGTGCACTTGGATTATGTAGGTTACCTAGCGAGCACTTGGACTATGTAGGTTAACTAGAAGGCACTTGGACTATCAAGGTTACCTAGCGGGCCATTGGACTATGTAGGTTACCAGGGGGCACTTGGACTATCTAGGTTAACGAACGTGCACTTGGGCTATGTAGGTAACCTAGCGGGCACATTGACTGTCTAGGTTACCTAGCGGGCACTTGGCCTATATACGTTAACGAACGGGCACTTGGACTATGTAGGTTAACTAGGGGACACTTCGACTATCTAGGTTAGCTAATGGGCAATTGGACTATCTAGGTTACCTAGCGGGCACTTGGACTATGTAGGTTCCCTTGCGGGTACTTGGACTATTTAGGTTACCTAGCAGGCACTTTGACTATCTAGGTTAACTAACGGGCACTTGGACAATGTAGGTTGCCTAGTGAGCACTTGGATTATGTAGGTTCCCTAGCGAGCACTTGGACTATGTAGGTTCCCTATCAGGTACTTGGTCTGTCTAGGTTAACTAGGGGGCAATTGGACTGTGTAGGTTACCTAGCGGGAACTTGGACTATGTAGGTTAACTAGCGGACACTTGGACGATCTAGGTTAACTAGCGGGCACTTGGAATATCTAGGTTAACTAGCGGGTTCTTGGACTATGTAGGTTAACTAGCGGGCACTTGGACTATCTAGGTTAACTAGCTGACCTTGGACTATGTAGGTTAACAAGCGGTCACATGGACTATCTAGGTTAACTAGCTGACCTTGGACTATGTAGGTTAACTAGCGGGCACTTGGACTATCTAGGTTGCCTAGCGGGCACTTGCACAATGTAGGTTCCCTAGCGAGCACTTTGACTATGTATGTTCCCTAGCGGGCACTTGGATTGTATAGGTTCCCTATGGGCCTTTGGACTATCTAGGTTCCCTAACGGGCACTTGGAATATACAGGTTCCCTATCGGAAACTTGGACTATGTAGGTTCCTCAGCGGGCACTTGGACTATGTAGGTTAACTTGCAGGCCCTTGGATTATCTACGTTACCTAGCGGGCACTTGTACTATGTAGGTTAACTAGTGGACACTTGGACAATCTAGGTTACCTAGCGGGCACTTGAACTATGTACATACCCTAGCGGGCACTTGGACTATCTTGGTTACCTAGCGGGCACTTGGCCTATCTGGTTAACGAATGGACACTTGGACTATGTTGCTTAACTAGCGGACACTTCGACTATCTAGGTTAGCCAACGGGCAATTCGACTATCTAGGTTAGCTAGCGGGCACTTGGACTATTTAGATTACCTAGCAGGCACTTTGACTATCTAGGTTAACTAACGGGCACTTGGACTATGTGGGTTGCCTAGCGAGCACATGGACTATGTAGGTTCCTAGCGGGCACTTGGACTATGTAGGTCTCCTATCGGGTACTTGGACTGTCTAGGTTAACTAGCGGGCAATTGGACTGTGGGTTTCCTAGTGGGCACTTGGACTATGTAGTTTACCTAGCACGCACTTGGACTATATGGGTTAACTAGCGGGCACTTGGACTATCTAGGTTACCTAGAGGGCACTTGGACTATGTACGTTCCCTAGCGGGCACTTGGGCTATCTACGTTACCTAGCGGGCAATTGGACTATGTAGGTTAAAGAACGGGCACTTGGACTATGTAGGTAACATAATGGTCACTTGGACTGTCTAGGTTACCTAGCGGGGACTTGGACTATGTAGGTTAACTAGCGGTCACTTGGACTATGTAAGATCCCTATCAGACATTTGTACTACTTAGGTTAACTAGCGGGCACTTTGACTATCTAGGTTAACTAGCGTGAACTTGGACTATCTAGGTCAACTAGCGGGCCCTTGCACTATGTAGGTTAACTAGCGGGCACTTGGACTATCTAGGTTAACTAGCGGACCTTGGACTATGTAGGTTTGCTAGCGGGCACTTGGACAATATAGGTTAACTAGAGGGCACTTGGACTATCTAGGTTAAATAGCGGGCACTTGGATGATCAATGTTAACTAGCGGGCACTTGGACTATCTAGGTTAGCTAACGGGCACTTGGACTAAGTACGTCCCCTAGTGGGCACTTGGACACCCTAGGTTAACTAACGGGCACTAGGACTATCTAGGTTAAATAGCGGGCACTTGGACTATGTAGGTCAACTAGCGGGCCCTTGGACTATCTAGGTTAGCTAACTGGCACTTGGACTGTGTAGGCTAACTAGCAGACACTTGCACGATCCAGGTTAACTAGCGGGCTCTTGCACTATGTAGGTTAACTAGTGGGCCCATTGACTATGTTGGTTAACTAGCGGGCACTTGGACGATGTAGGTTAACTAGCGGGCACTTGGAGTATGTAGGTTCCCTAGCAGGCATTTGGACTATATAGATAACCTAGCGGGCACTTAGATTTTGTAGGTTAGCTAGCGGGCCCTTGGGCTATGTAGGTTACCTAGCGGGCACTTGGATGATCTAGGTTAACTAGCGGGTACTTGGACTATGTAGATTAACTAGCGGCACTTGGACTATCTACGTTAACTAGCGGGCCCTTGGACTATGTAGATTCCCTAGCGGGCATTTGGACTGCATAGATAACCTAGCGGGCACTTAGATTTTTTAGGTTACCTAGCGCGCACTTGGACTATCTAGGTTACCTAGCTGGCACTTGAACTATCTACGTTACCCAGCGGGTTCTTGGAGTATGTAGGTTACCTAGCGGGCTGTTGCACTATCTAGGTTACCAAGCGGGCACTTGGACTATCTAGGTTAACTAACGGGCACTTGGACTATGTAGGTTCCCTAGCGGGCCCTTGGACTATGTAAGTTCCCTGGCGGGCACTTGGACTATGTAGTTTCCTTAGCGGGCCCTTGGACTATGTAAGTTCCCTAGCGGGCACTTGGACTATGTAGGTTCCCTAGCGGGCACTTGGATTATGTAGGTTCCCTATCGGGCACTTGGACTATGTAGGTTAACTAGCGGGCCCTTGGACTATCTAGGTTAACTAGCGGGCACTTGGACTATCTAGATTAACTAGCGGGCCCTTTGACTATCTAGGTTTACTAGCGGGCACTTGGACTATCTAGGTTAACTAGCGGGCACTTGGACTATGTAGTTTCCCTAGCGGGCATTTGGATTATTTAGGTTACCTATTGTGCACTTGGATTATGTAGGTTACCTAGCGGGCACTTGGACTATGTAGGTTAACTAGAAGGCACTTGGACTATCAAGGTTACCTAGCGGGCCATTGGACTATGTAGGTTACCAGCGGGCACTTGGACTATCTAGGTTAACGAATGGGAACTTGGAATATGTAGCTAACCTAGCGGGCACTTGGACAGTCTAGGTTACCTAGCTGGCACTTGGACTATCTAGGTTAACGAACGGGCACTTGGACTATCTAGGTTAACTAGCGGGCACTTGGACTATGTAGGTTAACTAGCGAGCACTTGGAGTATCTAGGTTAACTAGCGGACCTTTGTCTACGTACGTTAACTAGCGGGCCCTTGGACTATGTAGGTTAACTCGAGGGTACTTGGACTATCTAGGTTAACTAGCGTGCACTTGGACTATCTAGGTTAACTATCGTGCACTTGGACTATCTAGGTTAACTAGCGGGCACTTGGATGATCAATGTTAAATAGCGGGCACTTGGACTATCTAGGTTAGCTAACGGGCACTTGGACTAAGTACGTCCCCTAGTGGGTACTTGGACACCCTAGGTTAACTAACGGGCACTAGGACTATCTAGGTTAAATAGCGGGCACTTGGACTATGTAGGTCAACTAGGAGCCCTTGGACAATCTAGGTTAGCTAACTGGCACTTGGACTATGTAGGTTAACTAGCAGACACTTGCCCGATCTAGCTTAACTAGCGGGCTCTTGCACTATGTAGGTTAACTAGTGGGCACTTGGACGATCTAGGTTAACTAGCGGGCACTTGGACTATGTAGGTTCCCTAGCGGGCATTTGGACTATATAGATAACCTAGCGGGCACTTAGACTTTGTAGGTTAGCTAGCGGGCCCTTGGACTATGTAGGTTAACTAGCGGGCCCTTGGGCTATGTAGGTTACCTAGCGGGCACTTGGACGATCTAGGTTAACTAGCGAGTACTTGGACTATGTAGGTTAACTAGCGGGCCCTTGGACTATGTAGATTAACTAGCGGCACTTGGACTATCTACGTTAACTAGCGGGCCCTTGGACTATGTAGATTCCCTAGCGGGCATTTGGACTACATAGAAAACCTAGCGGGCACTTAGATTTTGTAGGATACCTAGCGGGCACTTGGACTATTTATTTTACCTAGCTGGCACTTGAACTATCTACGTTACCTAGCGGGTTCTTGGAGTATGTAGGTAACCTAGCGGGCTGTTGGACTATCTAGGTTAACTAACGGGCACTTGGACTATGTAGATTCCCTAGCGGGCCCTTGGACTATGCAAGTTCCCTAGCGGGCACTTGGACTATGTAGGGTCCCTAGCGGGCACATGGATTATGTAGGTTCCCTATCGGACACTTGGACTATGTAGGTTAACTAGCGGGCCCTTGGACTATCTAGGTTAACTAGCGGGCACTTGGACTATCTAGATTAACTAGCGGGCCCTTGGACTATCTAGGTTTACTAGCGGGCACTTGGACAATCTAGGTTAACCAGCGGGCACTTGGACTATGTAATTTCCCTAGCGGGCATTTGGATTATTTAGGTTACCTATTGTGCACTTGGATTATGTAGGTTACCTAGCGGGCACTTGGACTATGTAGGTTAACTAGAAGGCACTTGGACTATCAAGGTTACCTAGCGGGCCATTGGACTATGTAGGTTACCAGCGGGCACTTGGACTATCTAGGTTAACGAACGTGCACTTGGACTATGTAGGTAACCTAGAGGGCACTTGGACTGTCTAGGTTACCTAGCGGGCACTTGGCCTATCTACGTTAACGAACGGGCACTTGGACTATGTAGGTTAACTAGGGGACACTTCGACTATCTAGGTTAGCTAATGGGCAATTGGACTATCTAGGTTACCTAGCGGGCACTTGGACTATGTAGGTTCCCTTGCGGGCACTTGGACTATGTAGGTTCCCTTGCGGGCACTTGGACTATTTAGGTTACCTAGCAGGCACTTTGACTATCTAGGATAACTAACGGGCACTTGGACTATGTAGGTTGCCTAGTGAGCACTTGGACTATGTAGGTTCCCTAGCGAGCACTTGGACTATGTAGGTTCCCTGTCAGGTACTTGGACTGTCTAGGTTAACTAGGGGGCAATTGGACTGTCTAGGTTACCTAGCTGGAACTTGGACTATGTAGGTTAACTAGCGGGCACTTGGACTATCAAGGTTAACTAGCGGGCCCTTGCTCTATGTAGGTTAACTAGCAAGCCTTTGGACTATGTAACTTAAGTAGAGGGCACTTTGATGATCCTGTTTAACTAGCGGGCACTTGGACTATCTAGGTTAAGTAGTGGGCACTTGGACTATGTAGGTTCCCTAGTGGGCACTTTGACTATGTAGGTTCCCTAGCGGGCACTTGGACTATCTAGGTTAACTAGCGGGCACTTGGACAATGTAGGTTCCCTAGTGGGCACTTTGATATGTAGGTTCCCTAGCGTGCACTTGGACAATCTAGGTTAACTAGCGGGTACTTGGACTATGTAGATTAACGAGCGGGCCCTTGGACTATGTAGATTATCTAGCAGCACTTGGACTGTCTATGTTAACTAGCGGGCCCTTGGACTATGTAGATTCCCTAGCGGGCACTTGGACTCTGTATGTTCCCTACGGACACTTGAACTATGTAGGTTCCCTAGCAGGCACTTGGACTATGTAGGTTAACTACCTGGCACTTGGATTATGTAGGTTAACTAGCGGGCCCTTGGACTATCTAGGTTACCTAGCGGGTACTTGGAGTATGTAGGTTAACTACCGGGCACATGCACTATCTAGGTTACCTAGCGGGCACTTGGACTATGTACGTTCCCTAGCGGGCACTTGGACAATCTATGCTAACCAGTGGGCACTTGGACTATCTATGTTAACTACGGGGCACTTGGACTATGTAGGTTAACTAGGGGACACTTGCACTATAGATTACCTAGCGGCACTTGGACTATGTAGGTTAACTAGCGTGCACTTGGACTATGTAGGTTAACTAGAGGACACTTGGACGATCTAGGTTAACTAGTGGGCCCTTGGACTATGTAGGTTAACAAACGGGCATTTGGACTATGTAGGTTACCTAGCAGACACTTGGACTGTCTAGGTTACCTAGAGGGCACTTGGCTATCTAGGTTAACGAACGGGCACTTGGACTATCTAGTTTGCCTAGCGGGCAATTGGACTATGTAAGTTACCTAGCGGGCACTTGGACTATCTAGGTTACCTAGAGGGGACTTGGACTATGTAGGTTAACTAGCGTGCAATTGGACTATGAATGTTGCACAGCGGGCAGTTGGACTATCTAGGTTAGGGAACGGGCACTTGAACTATATAGATTACCTAGCGGACCCTTTGACTATGTAGGTTACCTAGCGGGCACTTGGACTATCTAGGTTAACGAAAGGGCACTTGGACTATGTAGGTTACCTAGCGGGTATTTGGATTATCTAGGTTAGCTAACAGGAACTTGGAATATCTAGGTTACCTAGCGGGCACTTGGACTATCTAGTTTAACTAGCGGGTTCTTGGACTATGTAGGTTAACTAGCGGGCACTTGGACTATCTTGGTTAACTAGCTGACCGTGGATTATGTAGGTTAACTAGCAGGCACTTGGACTATCTAGGTTAACTAGCTGACCTTGGACTATGTAAGTTAACTAGCGGGCACTTGGACTATCTAGGTTAACTAGCGGGCACTTGCACAATGCAGGCTCCCTAGCGGGCACTTGGACTATGTAAGTTCCCTAGCGGGCACTTGGACTATATAGGTTCCCTACGGGCACTTGGAATATGTAGGTTCCCTATCGGGCATTTGGACTATGTAGGTTCCTTTGTGGGCACTTGGACTATGTAGGTTCCCTATCAGGCACTTGGACTATGTAAGTTACCTAGCGGGCAAATGGACTATCTTGGATACCTAACGGGCACTTGGACTAACTAGGTTAACGAATGGGCACTTGGACTATGTAGGTTAACTAGCGGGCACTTGGACTATCTAGGTTAACTAGCTGACCTTGGACTATGTAGGTTAACTATTGGGCACTTCGACGATCTAGGTTAACTAGCGGGCACTTGGACTATCTAGGTTAACTAGCGTTCACTTGCACAATGCAGGTTCCCTAGCGGGCACTTGGACTATATAGGTTCCCTATGGGCACTTGGACTATCTAGGTTCCCTAACGGGCACTTGGAATATGTAGGTTCCCTATCGGGCCCTTGGACTATGTAGGTTAACTAGCGGGCCTTTGGACTATGTAGGTTAACTAGCGGGCACTTGGACGATCTAGGTTAACTAGCAGGTACTTGGACTATGTAGGTCAACTAGCGGGCCCTTGAACTATGTAGATTAACTAGCGGCACTTGGACTATCTACATTAACTAGCGGGCCCTTGGACTATGTAGATTCCCTAGCGGGCACTTCTACTATGCATGTTCCAGAGCGGTCACTTGGACTATGTAGGTTCCCTAGCAGGCACTTGGACTACGTAGGTTCCCTAGCGGGCACTTGTACTGTGTAGGTTAACTAGCGGACACTTGGACGATCTAGGTTAACTAGCGGGTACTTGGACTATGTAGGTTAACTAGCGGGTCCTTGAACTATGTAGATTAACTAGCGGCACTTGGACTATCTACATTAACTAGCGGGCCCTTGGACTATGTAGATTCCCTACCGGGCACTTGGACTACCTAGGTTCCCTAGGGGGCACTTAGACTCTGTATGTTTCCTAGCGGGCACTTGAACTATGTATGTTCCTTACGGACACTTGAACTATGTAAGTTAACTACCGGGCACTTGGACTATGTAGGTTAACTAGCGGGCCCTTGGACTATCTAGGTTACCTAGCGGGCACTTGGACTATGTAGGTTAACAACCGGGCACTTGCACCATCAAGGTTACCTAGCCGGCACTTGGACTATGTACGTTCCCTAGCGGGCACTTGGACTATCTATGTTAACTAGCGGGCCCTTGGACTATGTAGGTTAACTAGCGGGCACTTGGACGATCTAGGTTAACTAGCGGGTACTTGGACTATGTAGGTTAACTAGCGGGCCCTTGGACTATGTAGATTAACTACCGGCACTTGGACTATCTACGTTAACTAGCGGGCCCTTGGACTATGTAGATTCCTTAGCGGGCACTTCTACTATGCATGTACCAGAGCGGTCACTTGGACTATGTAGGTTCCCTAGCAGGCACTTGGACTACGTAGGTTCCCTAGCGGGCACTTGTACTATGTAGGTTAACTAGCGGGCACTTGGACGATCTAGGTTAACTAGCGGGTACTTGGACTAAGTAGCTTAACTAGCGGGCCCTTGAACTATGTAGATTAACTAGCGGCACTTGGACTATCTACATTAACTAGCGGGCCCTTGGACTATGTAGATTCCTTAGCGGGCACTTCTACTATGCATGTTCCAGAGCGGTCACCTGGACTATGTAGGTTCCCTAGCAGGCACTTGGACTACGTAGGTTCCCTAGCGGGCAATTGTACTATGTAGGTTAACTAGGGACGCTTGGACGATCTAGGTTAACTAGCGGGTACTTGGACTATGTAGGTTAACTAGCGGGCCCTTGAACTATGTAGATTAACTAGCGGCACTTGGACTATCTACATTAACTAGCGGGCCCTTGGACTATGTAGATTCCCTAGCGGGCACTTGGACCACCTAGGTTCCCTAGGGGGCACTTAGACTCTGTATGTTCCCTAGCGGACACTTGAACTATGTATGTTCCTTACGGACACTTGAACTATGTAAGTTAACTACCGGGAACTTGGACTATCTAGGTTACCTAGCGGGCACTTGGATTATGTAGGTTAACTACCGGGCACTTGCAACATCTAGGTTACCTAGCGGGCACTTGGACTATGTACGTTCCCTAGCGGGCACTTGGACTATCAATGTTAACTAGCGGGCACTTGGACTATGTAGGTTAACTAGGGGACACTTGCACTATTTAGGTTACCTAGCGGCAGTTCGACTATCTAGCTTAACTAGCGGGCACTTGCACAATGCAGGATCCCTAGCGGGCACTTTGACTATGTAGGTTCCCTAGCGGGCACTTGGACTATGTAGGTTCCCTATCAGGCACTTGGACTATGTAGGTTAACTAGCGGGCACTTGGATGATCAAGGTTAATTAGGGGGCACTTGGACTATCTAGGATAACTAGCGGGCACTTGGACTATCTAGGTTAATTAGCGGGCATATACAATGCAGGTTCCCTGGCGGGCACTTTAACTATGTAGGTTCTCTAGCGGGCACTTGGACTATATAGGTTCCCTACGGGCACTTGGTCTATCTAGGTTCCCTAACGGGCACTTGGAATATGTAGGTTCTCTATCGGGCACTTGGACTATGTAGGTTCCTCAGCGGGCACTTGGACTATGTAGGTTCCCTAACGGGCACTTGGACTATCTAGGTTACCTAGCGGGCACTTGGACTATGTAGGTTAACTAGCGGACAATTGGACGATCTAGGTTACCTAGCGGGCACTTGGACTATCTAGGTTAACGAACGGGCACTTGGACTATATAGGTTAACTAGCGGGCACTTGGACTATCTAGGTTAACTAGCTGACCTTGGACTATGTAGGTTAACTATCGGGCACTTCGACTATCTAGGTTAACTAGCGGGCACTTGGACTATCTAGGTTAACTAGCGTTCACTTGCACAATGCAGGTTCCCTAGCGGGCACTGTGACTATGTAAGTTCCCTACGGACATTTGGACAATGTAGGTTAACTAGCAGGCACTTGAACTATCTAGGTTAATAGTGGGCACTTGGACTATCTAGGTTAATTAGCGGGCACTTGTACAATGTAGGTTCCCTAGCGGGCACTTTGACTATGTAGGTTCCCTAGCGGGCACTTGGACTATATAGGTTCCCTATGGGCACTTGGACTATCTAGGTTCCCTAACTGGCACTTGGAATATGTAGGTTCCCTATCGGGCACTTGGACTATGTAGGTTTCTCAGCGGGCACTTGGACTATGTAGGTTCCCTAATGGGCACTTGGAATATGTAGGTTCCCTATCGGGCACTTGGACTATGTAGTTTCCTCAGCGGGCACTTGGACTATGTAGGTTCCCTATCGGGCATTGGACTATGTAGGTTAACTAGCGGACACTTTGACAATCTAGGTTACCTAGCTGGCACTTGAACTATGTACATACCCTAGCGGGCACTTGGACTATCTAGGTTACCTAGCGGGCACTCGGACTATGTACATCCCCTAGTGGTAACTTGGACTATCTAGGTTAACTAGAGGGCACTTAGATGATCTAGGTTAACTAGCGGGCACGTCGACTATCTAGGTTAACTAGCGGGTTCTTGGACTATGTAGGTTAACTAGCGGGCACTTGGACTATCTTGGTTAACTAGCTGACCTTGGATTATGTAGGTTAACTAGCAGGCACTTGGACTATCTAGGTTAACTAGCTGACCTTGGACTATGTAAGTTAACTAGCGGGCACTTGGACTATCTAGGTTAACTAGCTGACCTTGGACTATGTAGGTTAACTATCGGGCACTTCGACGATCTAGGTTAACTAGCGGGCACTTGGACTATCTAGGTTAACTAGCGGGCACTTGGACTATCAAGATTAACTAGCGGGCCCTTGGACTATCTAGGTTTACTAGCGGGCACTTGCACTATCTAGGTTAAGTAGCAGGCAATTGGACTATGTAGTTTCCCTAGCGGGCATTTGGATTATTTAGGTTACTTAGTGGGCACTTGGACTATGTAGGTTACCAGCGGGCACTTGGACTATCTAGGTTAACGAACGTGCACTTGTACTATGTAGGTAACCTAGCGGGCACTTGGACTGTCTAGGTTAACGAACGGGCACTTGGACTATTTAGGTTAACTAGCGGACACTCCGACTATCTAGGTTAGCTAACGGGCAATTGGACTATCTAGGTTACCTAGTGGGCACTTGGAATATGTAGGTTCCCTAGCGGGCACTTGGACTATTTAGGTTACCTAGCAGGCACTTTGATTATCTAGGTTAACTAGCAGGCAATTGGACTGTCTAGGTTACCAAGTGGGCACAGGGACTATGTAGTTTACCTAGCAGGCACTTGGACTATGTAGGTTAACTAGCGGGCCCTTGGACTATCTAGGTTACCTAGCGGGCACTTGGACTATGTAGGTTAACTACCGGGCACTTGCACCATCTAGGTTACCTAGCGGGCACTTGGACTATGTACGTTCCCTAGCGGGCACTTGGACTATCTATGTTAACTAGCGGGCACTTGGACTATGTAGGCTAACTAGGGGACACTTGCACTATTTAGGTTACCTAGCGGCACTTCGACTATCTAGCTTAACTAGCGGGCACTTGCACAATGCAGGTTCCCTAGCGGGAACTTTGACTATGTAGGTTCCCTAGCGGGCACTTGGACTGTATAGGTTCCCTAATGGGCACTTGGACTATGTAGGTTCCTCCGCGGGTACTTGGACTCTGTAGGTTCCCTATCAGGCACTTGGACTATGTAGGTTAACTAGCGGGCACTTGGATGATCTAGGTTAACTAGCGGGCACTTGGACTATCTAGGTTAACTAGCGGGCACTTGGACTATCTAGTTTAATTAGGGGGCACTTATACAATGCAGGTTCCCTAGCGGGCACTTTGACTATGTAGGTTCCCTAGCGGGCACTTGGACTATATAGGTTCCCTATGGGCACTTGGACTATCTAGGTTCCCTAACGGGCACTTGGAATATGTAGGTTCCCTATCGGGTACTTGGACTATGTAGGTTCCTCAGCGGGTCCTTGTACTATGTAGATTCCCTAGCGGGCATTTGGACTACCTAGGTTTCCTAGGGGGCACTTATACTCTGAATCTTCCCTAGCAGGCAATTGAACTATGTATGTTCCTTACGGACACTTGAACTATGTAAGTTAACTACCGGGCACTTGGACTATGTAGGTTAACTAGCGGGCCCTTGGACTATCTAGGTTACCTAGCGGGCACTTGGACTATGTAGGTTGCCTATGGGCACTTGGACTATCTAGGTTCCCTAACGGGCACTGGGAATATGTAGTTTCCCTATCGGGCACTTGGACTATGTAGGTTCCTCAGCGGGCACTTGGACTATGTAGGTTCCCTAACGGGCACTTGGAATATGTAGATTCCCTATCACGCACTTTGACTATGTAGGTTCGTCAGCGGGCACTTGGACTATGTAGGTTACCGAGCGGGCACTTGGACTATCTAGGTTAACTAGCAGGCACTTGGATTATCTAGGTTAACTAATGGGGACTTGGACTACGTATGTTCCAGTGCGGGCACTTGGACTACCTAGGTTCCCTAAAGGGCACTTGGACTATCTAGGTTACCTAGCGGGCACTTGGACTATGTAGGTTAACTAGCGGACAGTTGGACGATCTAGGTTAACTAGCGGGTACTTGGACTATCTAGGTTAACTAGCGGTCCCTTGGACAATAGGTTAGCTAGCGGACACTTGCACTATGTAGGTTAACTAGTGGGCCCATTGACTATGTAGGTCAACTAGTGGGCACTTGGACGATAGAGGTTAACTAGCGGGTACGTGGACGATATAGGTTAACTAGCGGGCACTTGGATTATCTAGGTTACCTAGCGGGCACTTGGACTGTCTAGGTTAACGAACGGGCACTTGGACTATGTAGGTTAACTAGCGGACACTCCGACTATCTAGGTTAGCTAACGGGCAATTGGACTATCTAGGTTACCTAGCGGGCACTTGGAATATGTAGGTTCCCTAGCGGGCACTTGGACTATTTAGGTTACCTAGAAGGCACTTTGACTATCTAGGTTAAGTAACGGGCATTTGGACAATGTAGGTTGCCTAGCGAGCACTTGGACTATGTCGGTTCCCTATCGGGTACTTGGACTGTCTAGGTTAACTAGCGGGCAATTGGACTGTCTAGGTTACCAAGTGGGCACAGGGACTATGTAGTTTACCTAGCAGGCACTTGGACAATGTAGGTTAACTAGCGGGCCCTTGTACTATCTAGGTTACCTAGCAGGCACTTGGACTATGTAGGTTAACTACCGGGCACTTGCACCATCTAGTTTACCTAGCGGGCACTTGGACTATGTCGGTTCCCTAGCGGGCCCTTGGACTATCTATGTTAACTAGCGGGCACTTGGACTATGTTGGTTAACTAGGGGACACTTGCACTATGTAGGTTACCTAGCGGCACTTCAACTATCTAGCTTAACTAGCGGGCACTTGCACAATGCAGGTTCCCTAGCGGGCACTTGACTATGTAGGTTCCCTAGCAGGCATTTGGACTGCATAGGTTCCCTAACGGGCACTTGGACTATGTAAGTTCCCTATCAGGCACTTGGACTATGTAGGTTGACTAGCGGGCACTTAGATGATCAAGGTTAACTAGCGGGCACTTGGACTATCTAGGTTAACTAGCGGGCACTTGGACTATCTAGGTTAATTAGCGGGCACTTATACAATGCAGGTTCCCTAGCGGGCACTTTGACTATGTAGGTTCCCTAGCGGGCACTTGGACTATATAGGTTCCCTACAGGCACTTGGACTATCTAGGTTCCCTAACGGGCACTTGGAATATGTAGGTTCCCTATCGGGCACTTGAACTATGTAGGTTACAGCGGGCCCTTGGTCTATGTAGATTCCCTAGCAGGCATTTGGACTACCTAGGTTCCCTAGGGGGCACTTAGACTCTGTATGTTCCCTAGCGGACAATTGAACTATGTATGTTCCTTAGGGACACTTGAACTATGTAAGTTAACTACCGGGCACTTGGAATATGTAGGTTAACTAGCGGGCCCTTGGACTATCTAGGTTACCTAGCGGGCACTTGGACAATGTAGGTTAACTACCGGGCACTTGCACCATCTAGGTTACCTAACGGGCACTTGGACTATGTACGTTCCCTAACGGGCACTTGGACTATCTATGTTAACTAGCGGGCACTTGGACTATGTAGGTTAAATAGGGGACACTTGCACTATGTAGGTTACCTAGCGGCACTTCTACTATCTAGCTTAACTAGCGGGCACTTGAACAATGCAGGTTCCCTAGCGGGCACTTTGACTATGTAGGTTCCCTAGCGGGCACTTGGACTATATAGGTTCCCTACGGGCACTTGGACTATCTAGGTTCCCTAACGGGCACTTGGAATATGTAGGTTCCCTACCGAGCACTTGGACTATGTAGGTTCCTCAGCGGGTACTTTGATTATGTAGGTTCCCTAGCGGGCACTTGGACTGTATAGGTTCCCTAACGGGCACTTGGACTATGAGGTTCCTCCGCGGACACTTGGACTATGTAGGTTCCCTATCAGGCACTTGGACTATGTAGGTTAACTAGCGGGCACTTGGATGATCAAGGTTAACTAGCGGGCACTTGGACTATCTAGGTTAACTAGCGGACACTTGGACTATCTAGGTTAATTAGCGGGCACTTAAACAATGCAGGTTCCCTAGCGGGCACTTTGACAATGTAGGTTCCCTAGCGGGCACTTGGACTATATAGGTTCCCTACGGGCACTTGGACTATCTAGGTTCCCTAACGGGCACTTGGAATATGTAGTTTCCCTATCGGGCACTTGGACTATGTAGGTTCCTCAGCGGGCACTTGGCCTATGTAGGTTCCCTAATGGGCACTTGGAATATGTAGTTTCCCTATCGGGCACTTTGACTATGTAGGTTCGTCAGCGGGCACTTGGACTATGTAGGTTACCTAGTGGGCACTTGGACTATCTAGGTTAACTAGCGGGCACTTGGACGATCTAGGTTAACTAGCGGGTACTTGGACTATCTAGGTTAATTAGCGGTCCCTGGGACAATAGGTTAACTAGCGGACACTTGCACTATGTAGGTTAACTATCGGGCCCATTGACTATGTAGATTAACTAGTGGGCACTTGGACGATCTAGGTTAACTAGCGAGCACTTGGACGATATAGGTTAACTAGCGGGCACTTGGATTATCTAGGTTACCTAGCGGGCACTTGGACTGTCTAGGTTAACGAACGGTCACTTGGACTATGTAGGTTAACTAGCGGACACTCCGACTATCTAGGTTAGCTAACGGGCAATTGGACTATCTAGGTTACCTAGCGGGCACTTGGAATATGTAGGTTCCCTAGCGGGCACTTGGACTATTTAGGTTACCTAGCAGGCACTTTGACTATCTAGGTTAACTAACGGGCATTTGGACTATGTAGGTTGCCTAGCGAGCACTTGGACTATGTAGGTTCCCTAGCGAGCACTTGGACTATGTAGGTTGGATTATATAGGTTCCCTACGGGCACTTGGACTATCTAGGTTCCCTAGCGAGCACTTGGACTATGTAGGTTCCCTAGCGAGCACTTGGACTATGTAGGTTCCCTATCGGGTACTTGGACTGTCTAGGTTAACTAGCGGGCAATTGGACTGTCTAGGTTACCAAGTGGGCACAGGGACTATATAGTTTACCTAGCAGGCACTTGGACAATGTAGGTTAACATGCGGGCCCTTGGACTATCTAGGTTACCTAGCGGGCACTTGGACTATCTAGGTTAATTAGCGGGCACTTATACAATGCAGGTTCCCTAGCGGGCACTTTGACTATGTAGGTTCCCTAGCGGGCACTTGGAATATGTAGTTTCCCTATCGGGCACGTGGACTATGTAGGTTCCTCAGCGGGCACTTGGACTATGTAGGTTCCCTAATGGGCACTTGGAATATGTAGTATCCCTATCGGGCACTTTGACTATGTAGGTACGTCAGCGGGCACTTGGACTATGTAGGTTACCTAGAGGGCACTTGGACTATCTAGGTTAACTAGCAGGCACTTGGATTATCTAGGTTAACTAATGGGGACTTGGACTATGTATGTTCCAGTGCGGGCACTTGGACTATCTAGGTTCCCTAAAGGGCACTTGGACTATCTAGGTTACCTAGCGGGCACTTGGACTATGTAGGTTAACTAGCGGACAATTGGACGATCTAGGTTAACTAGCGGGTACTTGGACTATCTAGGTTAATTAGCGGTCCCTTGGACAATAGGTTAACTAGCGGACACTTGCACTATGTAGGTTAACTAGCGGGCCCATTGACTATGTAGATTAACTAGTGGGCACTTGGACGATCTAGGTTAACTAGCGGGTACTTGGACGATATAGGTTAACTAGCGGGCACTTGGATTATCTAGGTTACCTAGCGGGCACTTGGACTGTCTAGGTTAACGAACGGGCACTTGGACTATGTAGGTTAACTAGCGGACACTCCGACTATCTAGGTTAGCTAACGGGCAATTGGACTATCTAGGTTACCTAGCGGGCACTTGGAATATGTAGGTTCCCTAGCGGGCACTTGGACTATTTAGGTTACCTAGCAGGCACTTTGACTATCTAGGTTAAGTAACGGGCATTTGGACTATGTAGGTTGCCTAGCGAGCACTTGGACTATGTAGGTTCCCTAGCGAGCACTTGGACTATGTAGGTTCCCTATCGGGTACTTGGACTGTCTAGGTTAACTAGCGGGCACAGGGACTATGTAGTTTACCTAGCAGGCACTTGGACAATGTAGGTTAACTTGCGGGTCCTTGGACTATCTAGGTTACCTAGCAGGCACTTGGACTATGTAGGTTAACTACCGGGCACTTGTACCACCTAGTTTACCTAGCGGGCACTTGGACTATGTACGTTCCCTAGCGGGCACTTGGACTATCTATGTTAACTAGCGGGCACTTGGACTATGTAGGTTAACTAGGGGACACTTGCACTATGTAGGTTACCTAGCGGCACTTCGACTATCTAGCTTAACTAGCGGGCACTTGCACAATGCAGGTTCCCTAGCGGGCACTTTGACTATGTAGGATCCCTAGCGGGCACTTGGACTGTATAGGTTCCCTAACGGGCACTTGGACTATGTAGGTTCCTCAGCGGGCACTTGGACTATGTAGGTTCCCCATCAGGCACTTGGACTATGTAGGTTAACTAGCGGGTACTTGGATGATCAAGGTTAACTAGCGGGCACATGGACTATCTAGGTTAACTAGCGGGCACTTGGACTATCTAAGTTAATTAGCGGGCACTTATACAATGCAGGTTACCTAGCGGGCACTTGGACTATGTAGGTTCCCTAGCGGGCACTTGGACTATATAGGTTCCCTACGGGCACTTGGACTATCTAGGTTCCCTAACGGGCACTTGGAATATGTAGGTTCCCTATCGGGCACTTGGACTATGTAAGTTCCTCAGCGGGCACTTGGACTATGTAGGTTCCCTAACGGGCACTTGGAATATGTAGGTTCCATATCGGGCACTTTGACTATGTAGGTTCGTCAGCAGGCACTTGGACTATGTAGGTTACCTAGCGGGCACTTGGATTATCTAGGTTAATTAGCAGGCACTTGGATTATCTAGGTTAACTAATGGGGACTTGGACTATGTATGTTCCAGTGCGGGCACTTGGACTATCTAGGTTCCCTAAAGGGCACTTGGACTATCTAGGTTACCTAGCGGGGACTTGAACTATGTAGATTAACTAGCGGACAATTGGACGATCTAGGTTAACTAGCGGGTACTTGGACTATCTAGGTTAACTAGCGGTCCCTTCGACAATAGGTTAACTAGCGGACACTTGCACTATGTAGGTTAACTAGTGGGGCCATTGACTATGTAGGTTAACTAGTGGGCACTTGGACTATCTAGGTTAACTAGCGGGCAAGTGGACGATATAGGTTAACTAGCAGGCACTTGGATTATCTAGGTTACCTAGCGGGCACTTGGACTATGTACGTTCCCTAGCGGGCATTTGGACTATATAAATAACCTAGCGGGCACTTAGACTCTGTAGGTTACCTAGCGGGCACTTGGACTATCTAGGTTAACGAACGGGCACTTGGACTATGTAGGTTAACTAGCGGGCACTTGGACTATCTAGGTTAACTAGCTGACCTTGGACTACGTAGGTTAACTATCGGGCACTTCGACTATCTAGGTTAACTAGCGGGCACTTGGACTATCTAGGTTAACTAGCGTTCACTTGCACAATGCCGGTTCCCTAGCGGGCACTGTGACTATGTAAGTTCCCTACGGGCATTTGGACTATCTAGGTTAACTAGCGGGCACTTGGACTATCTAGGTTAATTAGCGGGCACTTGTAAAATGCAGGTTCCCTAGCGGGCACTTTGACTATGTAGGTTCCCTAGCGGGCACTTGGACTATATAGGTTCCCTATGGGCACTTGGACTATCTAGGTTCCCTAACTGGCACTTGGAATATGTAGGTTCCCTATCGGGCACTTGGACTATGTAGGTTCCTCAGCGGGCACTTGGACTATGTATGTTCCCTAACGGGCACTTGGAATTTGTAGGTTCCCTATCGGGCACTTGGACTATGTAGGTTCCTCAGCGGGCACTTGGACTATGTAGGTTCCCTATCGGGCATTGGACTATGTAGGTTAACTAGCGGACACTTGGACAATCTAGGTTACCTAGCGGGCACTTGAACTATGTACATACCCTAGCGGGCACTTGGACTATCTTGGATACCTAGCGGGCACTTGGACTATGTACGTCCCCTAGCGGGAACTTGGACTATCTAGGTTAACTAGAGGGCACTTAGACGATCTAGGTTAACTAGCGGGCACTTGGACTACCTAGGTTAACTAGCGGGAACTTGGATAATCTAGATTAACTAGCGGGCCCTTGGACTATCTAGGTTTACTAGCGGGCAATTGGATTATCTAGGTTAACTAGCGGGCACTTAGACAATCTAGGTTAACTAGCGGGCACTTGGACTATCTATGTTAACTAGCGGGCACTTGGACTATGTAGGTTCCTCCGCGGGCACTAGGACTATGTAGGTTCCCTATCAGCCTCTTGGACTATGTAGGTTAACTAGCGGGCACTTGGATGATCAAGGTTAACTAGCGGGCACTTGGACTATCTAGGTTAACTAGCGGGCACTTGGACTATCTAGGTTAATTAGCGGGCACTTATACAATGCAGGTTCCCTAGCGGGCACTTTGACTATGTAGGTTCCCTAGCGGGCACTTGGACTATATAGGTTCCCTATGGGCACTTGGACTATCTATGTTCCCTAACGGGCACTTGGAATATGTAGGTTCCCTATCGGGCACTTGGACTATGTAGGTTCCTCAGCGCGCACTTAGACTATGTAGGTTACCTAGCGGGGACTTGGACTATCTAGGTTAACTAACAGGCACTTGTATTATCGAAGTTAACTAATGGGGATTTGGACTATGTATGTTCCAGTGCGGGCACTTGGACTATCTAGGTTCCCTAAAGGGCACTTGGACTATCTAGGTTACCTAGCGGGGACTTGGACTATGTAGGTTAACTAGCGGACAATTGGACGATCTAGGTTAACTAGCGGGTACTTGGACTATCTAGGTTAACTAGCGGGCAAGTGGACGATATAGGTTAACTAGCAGGCACTTGGATTATCTAGGTTACCTAGCGGGCACTTGGACTATGTACGTTCCCTAGCGGGCATTTGGACTATATAGATAACCTAGCGGGCACTTAGACTCTGTAGGTTACCTAGCGGGCACTTGGACTATCTAGGTTAACGAACGGGCACTTGGACTATGTAGGTTAACTAGCGGGCACTTGGACTATCTAGGTTAACTAGCTGACCTTGGACTACGTAGGTTAACTATCGGGCACTTCGACTATCTAGGTTAACTAGCGGGCACTTGGACTATCTAGGTTAACTAGCGTTCACTTGCACAATGCCGGTTCCCTAGCGGGCACTGTGACTATGTAAGTTCCCTACGGGCATTTGGACTATCTAGGTTAACTAGCGGGCACTTGGACTATCTAGGTTAATTAGCGGGCACTTGTAAAATGCAGGTTCCCTAGCGGGCACTTTGACTATGTAGGTTCCCTAGCGGGCACTTGGACTATATAGGTTCCCTATGGGCACTTGGACTATCTAGGTTCCCTAACTGGCACTTGGAATATGTAGGTTCCCTATCGGGCACTTGGACTATGTAGGTTCCTCAGCGGGCACTTGGACTATGTATGTTCCCTAACGGGCACTTGGAATTTGTAGGTTCCCTATCGGGCACTTGGACTATGTAGGTTCCTCAGCGGGCACTGGGACTATGTAGGTTCCCTATCGGGCATTGGACTATGTAGGTTAACTAGCGGACACTTGGACAATCTAGGTTACCTAGCGGGCACTTGAACTATGTACATACCCTAGCGGGCACTTGGACTATCTTGGATACCTAGCGGGCACTTGGACTATGTACGTCCCCTAGCGGGAACTTGGACTATCTAGGTTAACTAGAGGGCACTTAGACGATCTAGGTTAACTAGCGGGCACTTGGACTATCTAGGTTAACTAGCGGGAACTTGGATAATCTAGATTAACTAGCGGGCCCTTGGACTATCTAGGTTTACTAGCGGGCAATTGGATTATCTAGGTTAACTAGCGGGCACTTAGACAATCTAGGTTAACTAGCGGGCACTTGGACTATCTATGTTAACTAGCGGGCACTTGGACTATGTAGGTTCCTCCGCGGGCACAAGGACTATGTAGGTTCCCTATCAGCCTCTTGGACTATGTAGGTTAACTAGCGGGCACTTGGATGATCAAGGTTAACTAGCGGGCACTTGGACTATCTAGGTTAACTAGCGGGCACTTGGACTATCTAGGTTAATTAGCGGGCACTTATACAATGCAGGTTCCCTAGCGGGCACTTTGACTATGTAGGTTCCCTAGCGGGCACTTGGACTATATAGGTTCCCTATGGGCACTTGGACTATCTATGTTCCCTAATGGGCACTTGGAATATGTAGGTTCCCTATCGGGCACTTGGACTATGTAGGTTCCTCAGCGCGCACTTAGACTATGTAGGTTACCTAGCGGGGACTTGGACTATCTAGGTTAACTAGCAGGCACTTGTATTATCGAAGTTAACTAATGGGGATTTGGACTATGTATGTTCCAGTGCGGGCACTTGGACTATCTAGGTTCCCTAAAGGGCACTTGGACTATCTAGGTTACCTAGCGGGGACTTGGACTATGTAGGTTAACTAGCGGACAATTGGACGATCTAGGTTAACTAGCGGGTACTTGGCCTATCTAGGTTAACTAGCGGGCAAGTGGACGATATAGGTTAACTAGCAGGCACTTGGATTATCTAGGTTACCTAGCGGGCACTTGGACTATGTACGTTCCCTAGCGGGCATTTGGACTATATAGATAACCTAGCGGGCACTTAGACTCTGTAGGTTACCTAGCGGGCACTTGGACTATCTAGGTTAACGAACGGGCACTTGGACTATGTAGGTTAACTAGCGGGCACTTGGACTATCTAGGTTAACTAGCTGACCTTGGACTACGTAGGTTAACTATCGGGCACTTCGACTATCTAGGTTAACTAGCGGGCACTTGGACTATCTAGGTTAACTAGCGTTCACTTGCACAATGCCGGTTCCCTAGCGGGCACTGTGACTATGTAAGTTCCCTACGGGCATTTGGACTATCTAGGTTAACTAGCGGGCACTTGGACTATCTAGGTTAATTAGCGGGCACTTGTAAAATGCAGGTTCCCTAGCGGGCACTTTGACTATGTAGGTTCCCTAGCGGGCACTTGGACTATATAGGTTCCCTATGGGCACTTGGACTATCTAGGTTCCCTAACTGGCACTTGGAATATGTAGGTTCCCTATCGGGCACTTGGACTATGTAGGTTCCTCAGCGGGCACTTGGACTATGTATGTTCCCTAACGGGCACTTGGAATTTGTAGGTTCCCTATCGGGCACTTGGACTATGTAGGTTCCTCAGCGGGCACTTGGACTATGTAGGTTCCCTATTGGGCATTGGATTATGTAGGTTACCTAGCGGACACTTGGACTATCTAGGTTACCTAGCGGGCACTTGAACTATGTACATACCCTAGCGGGCACTTGGACTATCTTGGATACCTAGCGGGCACTTGGACTATGTACGTCCCCTAGCGGGAACTTGGACTATCTAGGTTAACTAGAGGGCACTTAGACGATCTAGGTTAACTAGCGGGCACTTGGACTATCTAGGTTAACTAGCGGGAACTTGGATAATCTAGATTAACTAGCGGGCCCTTGGACTATCTAGGTTTACTAGCGGGCAATTGGATTATCTAGGTTAACTAGCGGGCACTTAGACAATCTAGGTTAACTAGCGGGCACTTGGACTATCTATGTTAACTAGCGGGCACTTGGACTATGTAGGTTCCTCCGCGGGCACTAGGACTATGTAGGTTCCCTATCAGCCTCTTGGACTATGTAGGTTAACTAGCGGGCACTTGGATGATCAAGGTTAACTAGTGGGCACGTGGACTATCTAGGTTAACTAGCGGGCACTTGGACTATCAAGGTTAACTAGCGGGCACTTGGACTATCTAGGTTAATTAGCGGGCACTTATACAATGCAGGTTCCCTAGCGGGCACTTGACTATGTAGGTTCCCTAGCGGGCACTTGGACTATATAGGTTCCCTATGGGCACTTGGACTATCTATGTTCCCTAACGGGCACTTGGAATATGTAGGTTCCCTATCGGGCACTTGGACTATGTAGGTTCCTCAGCGCGCACTTAGACTATGTAGGTTACCTAGCGGGGACTTGGACTATCTAGGTTAACTAGCAGGCACTTGTATTATCGAAGTTAACTAATGGGGATTTTGACTATGTATGTTCCAGTGCGGGCACTTGGACTATCTAGGTTCCCTAAAGGGCACTTGGACTATCTAGGTTACCTAGCGGGGACTTGGACTATGTAGGTTAACTAGCGGACAATTGGACGATCTAGGTTAACTAGCGGGTACTTGGACTATCTAGGTTAACTAGCGGTCCCTTGGACAATAGGTTAACTAGCGGACACTTGCACTATGTAGGTTAACTAGGGGGCCCATTGACTATGTAGGTTAACTAGTGGGCACTTGGACGATCTAGGTTAACTAGCGGGCACTTGGACGATATAGATTAACTAGCGGGCACTTGGATTATCTAGGTTGCCTAGCGGGCACTTGGACTAGGTACGTTCCCTAGCGGGCATTTGGACTATATAGATAACCTAGCGGGCACTTAGACTTTGTAGGTTACCTAGCGGGCACTTGGACTATCTAGGTTAACGAACGGGCACTTGGACTATATAGGTTAATTAGCGGGCACTTGGACTATCTAGGTTAACTAGCTGACCTTGGACTATGTAGGTTAACTATCGGGCACTTCGACTATCTAGGTTAACTAGCGGGCACTTGGACTATCTAGGTTAACTAGCGTTCACTTGCACAATGCAGGTTCCCTAGCGGGCAATTTGACTATGTAAGTTCCCTAGCGGGCATTTGGACTATGTAGGTTAACTAGCGGGCACTTGGACTATGTAGGTTAAATAGCGGCCACTTTGACTATCTAGGTTAATTAGCGGGCACTTGTACAATGCAGGTTCCCTAGCGGGCACTTTGACTATGTAGGTTCCCTAGCGGGCACTTGGACTATATAGGTTCCCTATGGGCACTTGGACTATCTAGGTTCCCTAACGGTCACTTGGAATATGTAGGTTCCCTATCGGGCACTTGGACTATGTAAGTTCCTCAGCGGGCACTTGGACTATGTAGGTTCCCTAACGGGCACTTGGAACATCTAGGTTCCCTATCGGGCACTTGGACTATGTAGGTTAACTAGCGGACACTTGGACAATCTAGGTTCTCTAGCGGGCACTTGGACTATATAGGTTCCCTACGGGCACTTGGACTATCTAGGTTCCCTAACTGGCACTTGGAATATGTAGGTTCCCTATCGGGCACTTGGACTATGTAGGTTCCTCAGCGCGCACTTGGACTATCTAGGTTCCCTAACGGGCACTTGGAATATGTAGGTTCCCTATCGGGCACTTGGACTATGTAGGTTCGTCAGCGGGCACTTGGACTATGTAGGTTACCTAGCGGGCACTTCGTCTATCTAGGTTAACTAGCAGGCACTTGGATTATCTAGGTTAACTAATGGGGACTTGGACTATGTATGTTCCAGTGCGGGCACTTGGACTATCTAGGTTCCCTAAAGGGCACTTGGACTATCTACTTTACCTAGCGGGGACTTGGACTATGTAGGTTAACTAGCGGACAATTGGACGATCTAGGTTAACTAGCGGGTACTTGGACTATCTAGGTTAACTAGCGGGCAAGTGGACGATATAGGTTAACTAGCAGGCACTTGGATTATCTAGGTTACCTAGCGGGCACTTGGACTATGTACGTTCCCTAGCGGGCATTTGGACTATATAGATAACCTAGCGGGCACTTAGACTCTGTAGGTTACCTAGCGGGCACTTGGACTATCTAGATTAACGAACGGGCACTTGGACTATGTAGGTTAACTAGCGGGCACTTGGACTATCTAGGTTAACTAGCTGACCTTGGACTACGTAGGTTAACTATCGGGCACTTCGACTATCTAGGTTAACTAGCGGGCACTTGGACTATCTAGGTTAACTAGCGTTCACTTGCACAATGCCGGTTCCCTAGCGGGCACTGTGACTATGTAAGTTCCCTACGGGCATTTGGACTATCTAGGTTAACTAGCGGGCACTTGGACTATCTAGGTTAATTAGCGGGCACTTGTAAAATGCAGGTTCCCTAGCGGGCACTTTGACTATGTAGGTTCCCTAACGGGCACTTGGACTATATAGGTTCCCTATGGGCACTTGGACTATCTAGGTTCCCTAACTGGCACTTGGAATATGTAGGTTCCCTATCGGGCACTTGGACTATGTAGGTTCCTCAGCGGGCACTTGGACTATGTATGTTCCCTAACGGGCACTTGGAATTTGTAGGTTCCCTATCGGGCACTTGGACTATGTAGGTTCCTCAGCGGGCACTTGGACTATGTAGGTTCCCTATCGGGCATTGGATTATGTAGGTTAACTAGCGGACACTTGGACTATCTAGGTTACCTAGCGGGCACTTGAACTATGTACATACCCTAGCGGGCACTTGGACTATCTTGGATACCTAGCGGGCACTTGGACTATGTATGTCCCCTAGCGGGAACTTGGACTATCTAGGTTAACTAGAGGGCACTTAGACGATCTAGGTTAACTAGCGGGCACTTGGACTATCTAGGTTAACTAGCGGGAACTTGGATAATCTAGATTAACTAGCGGGCCCTTGGACTATCTAGGTTTACTAGCGGGCAATTGGATTATCTAGGTTAACTAGCGGGCACTTAGACAATCTAGGTTAACTAGCGGGCACTTGGACTATCTATGTTAACTAGCGGGCACTTGGACTATGTAGGTTCCTCCGCGGGCACTAGGACTATGTAGGTTCCCTATCAGCCTCTTGGACTATGTAGGTTAACTAGCGGGCACTTGGATGATCAAGGTTAACTAGCGGGCACTTGGACTATCTAGGTTAACTAGCGGGCACTTGGACTATCAAGGTTAACTAGCGGGCACTTGGACTATCTAGGTTAATTAGAGGGCACTTATACAATGCAGGTTCCCTAGCGGGCACTTGACTATGTAGGTTCCCTAGCGGGCACTTGGACTATATAGGTTCCCTATGGGCACTTGGACTATCTATGTTCCCTAACGGGCACTTGGAATATGTAGGTTCCCTATCGGGCACTTGGACTATGTAGGTTCCTCAGCGCGCACTTAGACTATGTAGGTTACCTAGCGGGGACTTGGACTATCTAGGTTAACTAGCAGGCACTTGTATTATCGAAGTTAACTAATGGGGATTTTGACTATGTATGTTCCAGTGCGGGCACTTGGACTATCTAGGTTCCCTAAAGGGCACTTGGACTATCTAGGTTACCTAGCGGGGACTTGGACTTTGTAGGTTAACTAGCGGACAATTGGACGATCTAGGTTAACTAGCGGGTACTTGGACTATCTAGGTTAATTAGCGGTCCCTTGGACAATAGGTTAACTAGCGGACACTTGCACTATGTAGGTTAACTAGGGGGCCCATTGACTATGTAGTTTAACTAGTGGGCACTTGGACGATCTAGGTTAACTAGCGGGCACTTGGACGATATAGATTAACTAGCGGGCACTTGGATTATCTAGGTTGCCTAGCGGGCACTTGGACTAGGTACGTTCCCTAGCGGGCATTTGGACTATATAGATAACCTAGCGGGCACTTAGACTTTGTAGGTTACCTACCGGGCACTTGGACTATCTAGGTTAACGAACGGGCACTTGGACTATGTAGGTTAATTAGCGGGCACTTGGACTATCTAGGTTAACTAGCTGACCTTGGACTATGTAGGTTAACTATCGGGCACTTCGACTATCTAGGTTAACTAGCGGGCACTTGGACTATCTAGGTTAACTAGCGTTCACTTGCACAATGCAGGTTCCCTAGCGGGCAATTTGACTATGTAAGTTCCCTAGCGGGCATTTGGACTATGTAGGTTAACTAGCGGGCACTTGGACTATGTAGGTTAAATAGCGGCCACTTTGACTATCTAGGTTAATTAGCGGGCACTTGTACAATGCAGGTTCCCTAGCGGGCACTTTGACTATGTAGGTTCCCTAGCGGGCACTTGGACTATATAGGTTCCCTATGGGCACTTGGACTATCTAGGTTCCCTAACGGTCACTTGGAATATGTAGGTTCCCTATCGGGCACTTGGACTATGTAGGTTTCTCAGCGGGCACTTGGACTATGTAGGTTCCCTAACGGGCACTTGGAACATCTAGGTTCCCTATCGGGCACTTGGACTATGTAGGTTAACTAGCGGACACTTGGACAATCTAGGTTCTCTAGCGGGCACTTGGACTATATAGGTTCCCTACGGGCACTTGGAATATCTAGGTTCCCTAACGGGCACTTGGAATATGTAGGTTCCCTATCGGGCACTTGGACTATGTAGGTTCCTCAGCGGGCACTTGGACTATCTAGGTTCCCTAACGGGCACTTGGAATATGTAGGTTCCCTATCGGGCACTTGGACTATGTAGGTTCGTCAGCGGGCACTTGGACTATGTAGGTTACCTAGCGGGCACTTCGTCTATCTAGGTTAACTAGCAGGCACTTGGATTATCTAGGTTAACTAATGGGGACTTGGACTATGTATGTTCCAGTGCGGGCACTTGGACTATCTAGGTTCCCTAAAGGGCACTTGGACTATCTACGTTACCTAGCGGGCACTTGGAATATGTAGGTTAACTAGCGGACAATTGGACGATCTAGGTTAACTAGCGGGTACTTGGACTATCTAGGTTAACTAGCGGTCCCTTGGACAATAGGTTAACTAGCGGACACTTCCACTATGTAGGTTAACTAGTGAGGCCATTGACAATGTAGGTTAACTAGTGGGCACTTGGACTATCTAGGTTAACTAGCGGGCACTTGGACGATATAGGTTAACTAGCGGGCACTTGGATTATCTAGGTTACCTAGCGGGCACTTGGACTATGTACGTTCCCTAGCGGGCATTTGGACTATATAGATAAACTAGCGGGCACTTAGACTCTGTAGGTTACCTAGCGGGCACTTGGACTATCTAAGTTAACGAACGGGCACTTGGACTATGTAGGTTAACGAACGGGCACTTGGACTATGTAGGTTAACTAGCGGGCACTTGGACTATCTAGGTTAACTAGCTGACCTTGGACTATGTAGGTTAACTATCGGGCACTTCGACTATCTAGGTTAACTAGCGGGCTCTTGGACTATCTAGGTTAACTAGGGTTCACTTGCACAACGCAGGTTCCCTAGCGGGCACTGTGACTATGTAAATTCCCTACGGGCATTTGGACTATCTAGGTTAACTAGCGGGCACTTGGACTATCTAGGTTAATTAGCGGGCACTTGTACAATGCAGGTTCCTTAGCGGGCACTTTGACTATGTAGGTTCCCTAGCGGGCACTTGGACTATATAGGTTCCCTATGGGCACTTGGACAATCTAGGTTCCCTAACTGGCACTTGGAATATGTAGGTTCCCTATCGGGCACTTGGACTATGTAGGTTCCTCAGCGGACACTTGGACTATGTAGGTTCCCTAACGGGCACTTGGACTATGTAGGTTCCCTATCGGGCATTGGACTATGTAGGTTCGTCAGCGGGCACTTGGACTATCTAGGTTACCTAGCGGGCACTTCGTCTATCTAGGTTAACTAGCAGGCACTTGGATTATCTAGGTTAACTAATGGGGACTTGGACTATGTATGTTCCAGTGCGGGCACTTGGACTATCTAGGTTCCCTAAAGGGCACTTGGACTATCTACGTTACCTAGCGGGCACTTGGAATATGTAGGTTAACTAGCGGACAATTGGACGATCTAGGTTAACTAGCGGGTACTTGGACTATCTAGGTTAACTAGCGGTCCCTTGGACAATAGGTTAACTAGCGGACACTTGCACTATGTAGGTTAACTAGTGAGGCCATTGACTATGTAGGTTAACTAGTGGGCACTTGGACTATCTAGGTTAACTAGCGGGCACTTGGACGATATAGGTTAACTAGCGGGCACTTGGACTATCTAGGTTAATTAGCGGGCACTTGTACAATGCAGGTTCCCTAGCGGGCACTTTGACTATGTAGGTTCCCTAGCGGGCACTTGGACTATATAGGTTCCCTATGGGCACTTGGACTATCTAGGTTCCCTAACTGGCACTTGGAATATGTAGGTTCCCTATCGGGCACTTGGACTATGTAGGTTCCTCAGCGGACACTTGGACTATGTAGGTTCCCTAACGGGCACTTGGACTATGTAGGTTCCCTATCGGGCATTGGACTATGTAGGTTAACTAGCGGACACTTGGACAATCTAGGTTACCTAGCGGGCACTTGAACTATGTACATTCCCTAGCGGGCACTTGGACTATCTAGGTTACCTAGCGGGCACTTGGACTATGTACGTCCCCTAGCGGGAACTTGGACTATCTAGGTTAACTAGAGGGCACTTAGACGATCTAGGTTAACTAGCGGGCACTTGGACTATCTAGGTTAACTAGCGGGCACTTGGATAATCTAGATTAACTAGCGGGCCCTTGCACTATCTATGTTTACTAGCGGGCAATTGGATTATCTAGTTTAACTAGTGTGCACTTAGACGATCTAGGTTAACTAGCGGGCACTTGGACTATCTATGTTAACTAGCGGGGACTTGGACTATGTAGGTTACTCCGCGGGCACTTGGACTATGTAGGTTCCCTATCAGCCTCTTGGACTATGTAGGTTAACTAGCGGACACTTGGACAATCTAGGTTCTCTAGCGGGCACTTGGACTATATAGGTTCCCTACGGGCAATTGGACTATCTATGTTCCCTAACGGGCACTTGGAATATGTAGGTTCCCTATCGGGCACTTGGACTATGTAGGTTCCTCAGCGGGCACTTGGAATATGTAGGTTATGTAGCGGGCACTTGGACTATCTAGGTTAACTAGCAGGCACTTGGGTTATCTAGGTTAACTAATGGGGACTTGGGCTATGTATGTTCCAGTGCGGGCACTTGGACTATCTAGGTTCCCTAAAGGGCACTTGGACTATCTAGGTTACCTAGCGGGGACTTGGACTATGTAGGTTAACTAGCGGACAATTGGACGATCTAAGTTAACTAGCGGGTACTTGGACTATCTAGGTTAACTAGCGGTCCCTTGGACAATAGGTTAACTAGCGGACACTTGCACTATGTAGGTTAACTAGCGGGCCCATTGACTATGTAGGTTAACTAGTGGTCACTTGGACGATCTAGGTTAACTAGCGGGCACTTGGACGATATAGATTAACTAGCGGGCACTTGGATTATCTAGGTTACCTAGCGGGCACTTGGACTATGTACTTTCCCTAGCGGGCATTTGGACTATATAGATAACCTAGCGGGCACTTAGACTTTGTAGGTTACCTAGCGGGCACTTGGACTATCTAGGTTAACGAACGGGCACTTGGACTATGTAGGTTAACTAGCGGGCACTTGGACTATCTAGTTTAACTAGCTGACCTTGGACTATGTAGGTTAACTATCGGGCACTTCGACTATCTTGGTTAACTAGCGGGCACTTGGACTATCTAGGTTAACTAGCGTTCACTTGCACAATGCAGGTTCCCTAGCGGGCACTTTGACTATGTAAGTTCCCTAGCGTGCATTTGGACTATGTAGGTTAACTAGCGGGCACTTGGACTATCTAGGTTAAATAGCGGGCACTTGGACTATCTATGTTAAGTAGCGAGCACTTGGACTATCTAGGTAAACTAGCGGGCATTTGGACTATTAGGGTCCCTAGCGGGCATTTGTACTATATTGGTTACCTAGCGGGCACTTGGACTATGTAGGTAAACGAACAGGCACTTGGACTATGTAGGTAACCTAGTGGTCACTTGAACTGTCTAGGTTACCTAGCGGGCACTTAGAGTATGTAGGTTAACTAGGGGGCACTTGGACTACGTAGGTTAACTGGTGGGCCCTTGGACGATGTAGGTTAACTAGCGGGCCCTTGGACTATGTAGGTTAACTGGCGGGCCCTTGGACTATGTAGGTTAACTAGCGGGCACTTGGACGATCTAGGTTAACTAGTGGATACTTGGACTATGTAGGTTAACTTGCGGGCCCTTAGACTATGTAGATTAACTAGAGGCACTTGGACTATGTAGGTTAACTAGCGGGCACTTGGACTATCTAGGTTACTTAGCTGGCACTTGGACAATATATGTTCCAGAGCGGGCACTTGGACTATGTAGGTTCCCTAGCAGGCACTTGGACTATGTAGGTTCCCTAGCGGGCACTTGTACTGTGTAGGTTAACTAGCGGACACTTGGATGATCTAGGTTAACTAGCCGGCACTTGGACTATGTAGGTTAACAAGCGGTCCCTTGAACTATGTAGATTAACTAGCGGCACTTGGACTATCTACGTTAACTAGCGGGCCCTTGGACTATGTAGATTCCCTAGCGGGCACTTGGACTACGTAGGTTCCCTAGCGGGCACTTAGACTCTGTATGTTCCCTAGCAGGCACTTGGACTATATATGTTCCTTACGGACACTTTAACTATGTAAGTTAACTAACGGGCACTTGGACTATGTAGGTTAACTAGCGCGCCCTTGGACTATCTAGGTAACTAGCGGACACTTGGACTATGTAGGTTAACTACCGGGCACTTGGACTATGTAGGTTAACTAGGGGACACTTGCACTATATAGGTTACCTAACGGCACTTGGACTATCTAGTTTAACTAGCGGGCACTTGGACTATCTGGGTTAACTAGCGTGCACTTGGACTATGTAGGTTCCTTAGCGGGAACTTGGATATCTAGTTTACCTAGCGGGCACTTGGACTATGTAGGTTAACTAGCGGGCCCTTGGACTATCTAGGTTACATAGCTGGAACTTGGACAATATAGGTTACCTTGCGGGCACTTGGACTATGTAGGTTAACCGAGGCACTTGGACGATCTAGGTTAAATAGTGGGTCCTTGGACTATGTAGGTTAACGAACGGGCATTTGGACTATGTAGGTTACCTAGCAGGCACTTGGACTATGTAGGTTACCTAGCGGGTACTTGGACTATCTAGGTTAACGAACGGGCACTTGGACTATCTAGGTTAACTAGCGGTCACTTGGACTATGTAGGTTACCTAGCGGGCACTTGCACTATCTAGGTTACCTAGAGGGCACTTGGACTATGTAGGTTAATTAGCGGGCATTTGGAATATGTAGGTAACTTAGCGGGCACTTGGACAGTCCCGGTTACCTAGCTTGCACTTGGACTTCTAGGTTAACCAATGGGCACTTGGACTATGTATGTTGCATAGCGGGCAATTGGATTATCTAGGTTAGGTAACGGGCACTTGGACTATCTAGGTTACCTAGCGGGAACTTGGACTATTTAGGTTACCTAGCGGGCACTTGGACTATCTAGGTTACCTAATGGGCACTTGGACTATCTTGATTTCTTAGCGGGCACTTGGACTATATAGGTTACCTAGCGGGCCCTTGGACTATGTAGGTTACCTAGCAGGCACTTGGACTATCTAGGTTAACGAAATGGCACTTGGACTATGTAGGTTACCTAGCGGGCACTTGGATTATCTAGGTTAGCTAACAGAAACTTGGAATATCTAGGTTACCTAGCGGGCACTTGGACTATGGAGGTTACCTTGCGGGCAATTGTACTATCTAGGTTACCTAACGGGAACTTGGACTATGTAGGTTAACTAGCATACACTTGGACGATCTAGGTTAACTAGCGGGCACTTGGAATATCTAGGTTAACTAGCGGGCCCTTGGACTATGTAGGTTAACTAGCAGGCACTTGGACTATGTAGGTTAACTAGCGGGCACTTGGACTATCTAGGTTAACTAGCTGACCTTCGACTATGTAGGTTAACTATTGGGCACTTCGACTATCTAAGTTAACTAGCGGGCACTTGGAGTATCTAGGTTAACTAGCGGGCACTTGCACAAAGCAGGTTCCCTAGCGGGCACTTTTACTATGTAGGTTCCCTAGCGGGCACTTGGAATATATAGGTTCCCTACGGGCACTTGGACTATCTAGGTTCCCTAACGGGCACTTGGACTATGTAGGTTCCTCTGCGGGCACTTGGACTATGTAGGTTCCCTATCAGGCACTTGGAATATGTAGGTTAACTATCGGGCACTTGGACTATGTAGGTTAACTAGCGGGCACGTGTACTATCTAGATTAAGTCGCGGGCACTTGTACAATGCAGGTTCCCTAGCGGGCATTTTGAGTATGTAGGTTCCCTAGCGGGCACTTGGACTATATAAGTTCCCTACGGGCACTTGGACTATCTAGGTTCCCTAACGGGCACTTGGAATATGTAGGTTCCCTATCGGGCACTTGGACTATGTAGGTTCCTCAGCGGGCACTTGGACTATGTAGGTTCCCTATCGGGCATTGGACCATGTATGTGAACTAGCAGGACCTTGGACTATCTAAGTTACCTAGAGAGCACTTGGACTATGTAGTTTAACTAGCGGACACTTGGACAATCTAGGTTACCTAGCGGGCACTTGAACTATGTACATACCTTGGCGGGCACTTGGACTATTTAGGTTACCTAGCGGGCACTTGGACTATGTACGTCCCCTAGCGGGCACTTGGACTATCTAGGTTAACTAGAGGGCCCTTGGACTATGTAGGTTAACTAGCGGGCACTTGGATTATCTAGGTTAACTAGCGGGCACTTAGACGATGTAGGTTAACTAGTGGGCACTTGGACTATCTAGGTTTACTAGCGGGCACTTGGACTATCTAGGTTAACTAGCGGGCACTTGGACAATGTACGTCCCCTAGCGGGCCCTTGGACTGTGTAAGTTCCCTAGTGGGCACTTGGACTATGTGGGTTTTCTGGCGGGCATTTGGACTATCTAGGTTACCTAACGGGCACTTGGACTATGTAGGATACCTAGCAGGCACTTGGACTATGTAGGATCCCTATCGGGCACTTGGAAAATGTAGGTTAACTAGGAGGCACTAGGACTATGTAGGTTACCAAACGGGCCCTTAGACTATCTAGGTTACCTAGCGAGCATTTGGACTATGTAGGCTCCCTAGCGGTCATTTTGACTATATAGGTTACCTAGCGGGAACTTAGACTTTGTAGGGTACCTAGCGGGCACTTGGACTATCTAGGTTACCTAGCTGGCACTTGAACTATCTACGTTACCTAGCGGGTACTTGGAGTATGTAGGTTACCTACCGGGCTGTTGGACTATCTAGGTTACCATGCGGGCACTTGGACTATCTAGGTTAACTAACGGGCACTTGGACTATGTATGTTCCCTAGCGGGCCCTTGGACTATGTAAGTTCCCTAGCGGGCACTTGGACTGTTTGGGTTCCCTAGCGGGCATTTGGACTATCTAGGTTACCTAGCGGGCACTTGGACTATGTACGTTCCCTAGCGGGCACTTGGATTATCTAGGTTACCTAGCGGGCACTTGGACTATGTACGTTTCCTAGCGGGTACTTGGACTATCTATGTTTTCTAGCGGGCACTTGGACTATCTATGTTAAGTAGCGAGCACTTGGACTATCTAGGTAAACTAGCGGGCATTTGGACTATTAGGGTCCCTAGCGGGCATTTGGACTATATTGGTTACCTAGCGGGCACTTGGACTATGTAGGTAAACGAACAGTCACTTGGACTATGTAGGTAACCTAGTGGTCACTTGAACTGTCTAGGTTACCTAGCGGGCACTTGGAGTATGTAGGTTAACTAGGGGGCACTTGGACTACGTAGGTTAACTAGCGGGCCCTTGGACGATGTAGGTTAACTAGCGGGCCCTTGGACGATGTAGGTTAACTAGCGGGCCCTTGGACTTTGTAGGTTAACTAGCGGGCACTTGGACGATCTAGCTTAACTAGCGGATACTTGGACTATGTAGGTTAACTTGCGGGCCCTTAGACTATGTAGATTAACTAGAGGCACTTGGAGTATCTACGTTAACTACCGGGCCCTTGGACTATGTAGATTTCCTAGCGGGCACTTGGATTATGTATGTTCCAGAGCGGGCACTTGCACTATCTAGGTTACCTAGCGGGCACTTGGACTATGTAGGTTAATTAGCGGGCATTTGGACTATGTAGGTAACCTAGCGGGCACTTGGACAGTCCCGGTTACCTAGCTTGCACTTGGACTTCTAGGTTAACCAATGGGCACTTGGACTATGTATGTTGCATAGCGGGCAATTGGATTATCTAGGTTAGGTAACGGGCACTTGGACTATCTAGGTTACATAGCGGGCACTTGGACTATCTAGGTTACCTAACGGGCACTTGGACTATCTTGATTTCTTAGCGGGCACTTGGACTATATAGGTTACCTAGCGGGCCCTTGGACTATGTAGGTTACCTAGCAGGCACTTGGACTATCTAGGTTAACGAAATGGCACGTGGACTATGTAGGTTACCTAGCGGGCACTTGGATTATCTAGGTTAGCTAACAGAAACTTGGAATATCTAGGTTACCTAGCGGGCACTTGGACTATGGAGGTTACCTTGCGGGGACTTGTACTATCTAGGATACCTAACGGGAACTTGGACTATGTAGGTTAACTAGCATACACTTGGACGATCTAGGTTAACTAGCGGGCACTTGGAATATCTAGGTTAACTAGCGGGGCCTTGGACTATGTAGGTTACCTAGCAGGCACTTGGACTGTCTAGGTTACCTAGCGGGCACTTGGACTATCTAGGTTAACTAGCGATCACTTGGACTATGTAGGTTACCTAGCGGGCACTTGCACTATCTATGTTACCTAGCGGGCACTTGGACTATCTAGGTTAATTAGCGGGCATTTGGACTATGTAGGTAACCTAGCGGGCACTTGGACAGTCCCGGTTACCTAGCTTGCACTTGGACTTCTAGGTTAACCAATGGGCACTTGGACTATGTATGTTGCATAGCGGGCAATTGGATTATCTAGGTTAGGTAACGGGCACTTGGACTATCTAGGTTACATAGCGGGCACTTGGACTATCTAGGTTACCTAACGGGCACTTGGACTATCTTGATTTCTTAGCGGGCACTTGGACTATATAGGTTACCTAGCGGGCCCTTGGACTATGTAGGTTACCTAGCAGGCACTTGGACTATCTAGGTTAACGAAATGGCACTTGGACTATGTTGGTTACCTAGCGGGCACTTGGATTATCTAGGTTAGCTAACAGAAACTTGGAATATCTAGGTTACCTATCGGGCACTTGGACTATGGAGGTTACCTTGCGGGGACTTGTACTATCTAGGTTACCTAACGGGAACTTGGACTATGTAGGTTAACTAGCATACACTTGGACGATCTAGGTTAACTAGCGGGCACTTGGAATATCTAGGTTAACTAGCGGGGCCTTGGACTATGTAGGTTACCTAGCAGGCACTTGGACTGTCTAGGTTACCTAGCGGGCACTTGGACTATCTAGGTTAACTAGCGGTCACTTGGACTATGTAGGTTACCTAGCGGGCACTTGCACTATCTAGGTTACCTAGCGGGCACTTGGACTATGTAGGTTAATTAGCGGGCATTTGGACTATGTAGGTTAACTAGCGGGCACTTGGACGATCTAGGTTAACTAGTGGATACTTGGACTATGTAGGTTAACTTGCGGGCCCTTAGACTATGTAGATTAACTAGAGGCACTTGGACTATGTAGGTTAACTAGCGGGCACTTGGACTATCTAGGTTACTTAGCTGGCACTTGGACAATATATGTTCCAGAGCGGGCACTTGGACTATGTAGGTTCCCTAGCAGGCACTTGGACTATGTAGGTTCCCTAGCGGGCACTTGTACTGTGTAGGTTAACTAGCGGACACTTGGATGATCTAGGTTAACTAGCCGGCACTTGGACTATGTAGGTTAACAAGCGGTCCCTTGAACTATGTAGATTAACTAGCGGCACTTGGACTATCTACGTTAACTAGCGGGCCCTTGGACTATGTAGATTCCCTAGCGGGCACTTGGACTACGTAGGTTCCCTAGCGGGCACTTAGACTCTGTATGTTCCCTAGCAGGCACTTGGACTATATATGTTCCTTACGGACACTTTAACTATGTAAGTTAACTAACGGGCACTTGGACTATGTAGGTTAACTAGCGCGCCCTTGGACTATCTAGGTAACTAGCGGACACTTGGACTATGTAGGTTAACTACCGGGCACTTGGACTATGTAGGTTAACTAGGGGACACTTGCACTATATAGGTTACCTAACGGCACTTGGACTATCTAGTTTAACTAGCGGGCACTTGGACTATCTGGGTTAACTAGCGTGCACTTGGACTATGTAGGTTCCTTAGCGGGAACTTGGATATCTAGTTTACCTAGCGGGCACTTGGACTATGTAGGTTAACTAGCGGGCCCTTGGACTATCTAGGTTACATAGCTGGAACTTGGACAATATAGGTTACCTTGCGGGCACTTGGACTATGTAGGTTAACCGAGGCACTTGGACAATCTAGGTTAAATAGTGGGTCCTTGGACTATGTAGGTTAACGAACGGGCATTTGGACTATGTAGGTTACCTAGCAGGCACTTGGACTATGTAGGTTACCTAGCGGGTACTTGGACTATCTAGGTTAACGAACGGGCACTTGGACTATCTAGGTTAACTAGCGGTCACTTGGACTATGTAGGTTACCTAGCGGGCACTTGCACTATCTAGGTTACCTAGAGGGCACTTGGACTATGTAGGTTAATTAGCGGGCATTTGGAATATGTAGGTAACTTAGCGGGCACTTGGACAGTCCCGGTTACCTAGCTTGCACTTGGACTTCTAGGTTAACCAATGGGCACTTGGACTATGTATGTTGCATAGCGGGCAATTGGATTATCTAGGTTAGGTAACGGGCACTTGGACTATCTAGGTTACCTAGCGGGAACTTGGACTATTTAGGTTACCTAGCGGGCACTTGGACTATCAAGGTTACCTAACGGGCACTTGGACTATCTTGATTTCTTAGCGGGCACTTGGACTATATAGGTTACCTAGCGGGCCCTTGGACTATGTAGGTTACCTAGCAGGCACTTGGACTATCTAGGTTAACGAAATGGCACTTGGACTATGTAGGTTACCTAGCGGGCACTTGGATTATCTAGGTTAGCTAACAGAAACTTGGAATATCTAGGTTACCTAGCGGGCACTTGGACTATGGAGGTTACCTTGCGGGCAATTGTACTATCTAGGTTACCTAACGGGAACTTGGACTATGTAGGTTAACTAGCATACACTTGGACGATCTAGGTTAACTAGCGGGCACTTGGAATATCTAGGTTAACTAGCGGGCCCTTGGACTATGTAGGTTAACTAGCAGGCACTTGGACTATGTAGGTTAACTAGCGGGCACTTGGACTATCTAGGTTAACTAGCTGACCTTCGACTATGTAGGTTAACTATTGGGCACTTCGACTATCTAAGTTAACTAGCGGGCACTTGGAGTATCTAGGTTAACTAGCGGGCACTTGCACAAAGCAGGTTCCCTAGCGGGCACTTTTACTATGTAGGTTCCCTAGCGGGCACTTGGAATATATAGGTTCCCTACGGGCACTTGGACTATCTAGGTTCCCTAACGGGCACTTGGACTATGTAGGTTCCTCTGCGGGCACTTGGACTATGTAGGTTCCCTATCAGGCACTTGGAATATGTAGGTTAACTATCGGGCACTTGGACTATGTAGGTTAACTAGCGGGCACTTGGACAATGTACGTCCCCTAGCGGGCCCTTGGACTGTGTAAGTTCCCTAGTGGGCACTTGGACTATGTGGGTTTCCTGGCGGGCATTTGGACTATCTAGGTTACCTAACGGGCACTTGGACTATGTAGGATACCTAGCAGGCACTTGGACTATGTAGGATCCCTATCGGGCACATGGAAAATGTAGGTTAACTAGGAGGCACTAGGACTATGTAGGTTACCAAACGGGCCCTTAGACTATCTAGGTTACCTAGCGAGCATTTGGACTATGTAGGCTCCCTAGCGGTCATTTTGACTATATAGGTTACCTAGCGGGAACTTAGACTTTGTAGGGTACCTAGCGGGCACTTGGACTATCTAGGTTACCTAGCTGGCACTTGAACTATCTACGTTACCTAGCGGGTACTTGGAGTATGTAGGTTACCTACCGGGCTGTTGGACTATCTAGGTTACCATGCGGGCACTTGGACTATCTAGGTTAACTAACGGGCACTTGGACTATGTATGTTCCCTAGCGGGCCCTTGGACTATGTAAGTTCCCTAGCGGGCACTTGGACTATGTGGGTTCCCTTGCGGGCATTTGGACTATCTAGGTTACGTAACGGGCACTTGGACTGTTTGGGTTCCCTAGCGGGCATTTGGACTATCTAGGTTACCTAGCGGGCACTTGGACTATGTACGTTCCCTAGCGGGCACTTGGATTATCTAGGTTACCTAGCGGGCACTTGGACTATGTACGTTTCCTAGCGGGTACTTGGACTATCTATGTTTTCTAGCGGGCACTTGGACTATCTATGTTAAGTAGCGAGCACTTGGACTATCTAGGTAAACTAGCGGGCATTTGGACTATTAGGGTCCCTAGCGGGCATTTGGACTATATTGGTTACCTAGCGGGCACTTGGACTATGTAGGTAAACGAACAGTCACTTGGACTATGTAGGTAACCTAGTGGTCACTTGAACTGTCTAGGTTACCTAGCGGGCACTTGGAGTATGTAGGTTAACTAGGGGGCACTTGGACTACGTAGGTTAACTAGCGGGCCCTTGGACGATGTAGGTTAACTAGCGGGCCCTTGGACGATGTAGGTTAACTAGCGGGCCCTTGGACTATGTAGGTTAACTAGCGGGCACTTGGACGATCTAGCTTAACTAGCGGATACTTGGACTATGTAGGTTAACTTGCGGGCCCTTAGACTATGTAGATTAACTAGAGGCACTTGGAGTATCTACGTTAACTACCGGGCCCTTGGACTATGTAGATTTCCTAGCGGGCACTTGGATTATGTATGTTCCAGAGCGGGCACTTGCACTATCTAGGTTACCTAGCGGGCACTTGGACTATGTAGGTTAATTAGCGGGCATTTGGACTATGTAGGTAACCTAGCGGGCACTTGGACAGTCCCGGTTACCTAGCTTGCACTTGGACTTCTAGGTTAACCAATGGGCACTTGGACTATGTATGTTGCATAGCGGGCAATTGGATTATCTAGGTTAGGTAACGGGCACTTGGACTATCTAGGTTACATAGCGGGCACTTGGACTATCTAGGTTACCTAACGGGCACTTGGACTATCTTGATTTCTTAGCGGGCACTTGGACTATATAGGTTACCTAGCGGGCCCTTGGACTATGTAGGTTACCTAGCAGGCACTTGGACTATCTAGGTTAACGAAATGGCACGTGGACTATGTAGGTTACCTAGCGGGCACTTGGATTATCTAGGTTAGCTAACAGAAACTTGGAATATCTAGGTTACCTAGCGGGCACTTGGACTATGGAGGTTACCTTGCGGGGACTTGTACTATCTAGGTTACCTAACGGGAACTTGGACTATGTAGGTTAACTAGCATACACTTGGACGATCTAGGTTAACTAGCGGGCACTTGGAATATCTAGGTTAACTAGCGGGGCCTTGGACTATGTAGGTTACCTAGCAGGCACTTGGACTGTCTAGGTTACCTAGCGGGCACTTGGACTATCTAGGTTAACTAGCGATCACTTGGACTATGTAGGTTACCTAGCGGGCACTTGCACTATCTATGTTACCTAGCGGGCACTTGGACTATCTAGGTTAATTAGCGGGCATTTGGACTATGTAGGTAACCTAGCGGGCACTTGGACAGTCCCGGTTACCTAGCTTGCACTTGGACTTCTAGGTTAACCAATGGGCACTTGGACTATGTATGTTGCATAGCGGGCAATTGGATTATCTAGGTTAGGTAACGGGCACTTGGACTATCTAGGTTACATAGCGGGCACTTGGACTATCTAGGTTACCTAACGGGCACTTGGACTATCTTGATTTCTTAGCGGGCACTTGGACTATATAGGTTACCTAGCGGGCCCTTGGACTATGTAGGTTACCTAGCAGGCACTTGGACTATCTAGGTTAACGAAATGGCACTTGGACTATGTTGGTTACCTAGCGGGCACTTGGATTATCTAGGTTAGCTAACAGAAACTTGGAATATCTAGGTTACCTATCGGGCACTTGGACTATGGAGGTTACCTTGCGGGGACTTGTACTATCTAGGTTACCTAACGGGAACTTGGACTATGTAGGTTAACTAGCATACACTTGGACGATCTAGGTTAACTAGCGGGCACTTGGAATATCTAGGTTAACTAGCGGGGCCTTGGACTATGTAGGTTACCTAGCAGGCACTTGGACTGTCTAGGTTACCTAGCGGGCACTTGGACTATCTAGGTTAACTAGCGGTCACTTGGACTATGTAGGTTAATTAGCGGGCATTTGGACTATGTAGGTAACCTAGCGGGCACTTGGACAGTCCCGGTTACCTTGCTTGCACTTGGACTTCTAGGTTAACCAATGGGCACTTGGACTATGTATGTTGCATAGCGGGCAATTGGATTATCTAGGTTAGGTAACGGGCACTTGGACTATCTAGGTTACCTAGCGGGAACTTGGACTATTTAGGTTACCTATCGGGCACTTGGACTATCTAGGTTACCTAACGGGCACTTGGACTATCTTGATTTCTTAGCGGGCACTTGGACTATATAGGTTACCTAGCGGGCCCTTGGACTATGTAGGCTACCTAGCAGGCACTTGGACTATCTAGGTTAACGAAATGGCACTTGGACTATGTAGGTTACCTATCGGGCACTTGGATTATCTAGGTTAGCTAACAGAAACTTGGAATATCTAGGTTACCTAGCGGGCACTTGGACTATGGAGGTTACCTTGCGGGGATTTGTACTATCTAGGTTACCTAACGGGAACTTGGACTATGTAGGTTAACTATCATACACTTGGACGATCTAGGTTAACTAGCGGGCACTTGGAATATCTAGGTTAACTAGCGGGGCCTTGGACTATGTAGGTTAACTAGCAGGCACTTGGACTATATAGGTTAACTAGCGGGCACTTGGACTATCTAGGTTCCCTAACTGGCACTTGGAATATGTAGGTTCCCTATCGGGCACTTGGACTATGTAGGTTCCTCAGCGGACACTTGGACTATGTAGGTTCCCTAACGGGCACTTGGACTATGTAGGTTCCCTATCGGGCATTGGACTATGTAGGTTAACTAGCGGACACTTGGACAATCTAGGTTACCTAGCGGGCACTTGAACTATGTACATTCCCTAGCGAGCACTTGGACTATCTAGGTAACCTAGCGGGCACTTGGACTATGTACGTCCCCTAGCGGGAACTTGGACTATCTAGATTAACTAGCGGGCCCTTGCACTATCTATGTTTACTAGCGGACAATTGGATTATCTAGGTTAACTAGTGGGCACTTAGACGATCTAGGTTAACTAGCGGGCACTTGGACTATCTATGTTAACTAGCGGGCACTTGGACTATGTAGGTTACTCCCGGGCACTTGGACTATATAGGTTCCCTATCAGCCTCTTGGACTATGTAGGTTAACTAGCGGACACTTGGACAATCTAGGTTCTCTAGCGGGCACTTGGACTATATAGGTTCCCTACGGGCACTTGGACTATCTAGGTTCCCTAATGGGCACTTTGACTATGTAGGTTCCCTAGCGGGCACTTGGACTATATAGGTTCCCTATCGGGCACTTGGACTATGTAGGTTCCTCAGCGGGCACTTGGACTATGTAGGTTATGTAGCGGGCACTTGGACTATCTAGGTTAACTAGCAGGCACTTGGATTATCTAGGTAAACTAATGGGGACTTGGGCTATGTATGTTCCAGTGCGGGCACTTGGACTATCTAGGTTCCCTAAAGGGCACTTGGACTATCTAGGTTACCTAGCGGGCACTTGGACTATGTAGGTTAACTAGCGGACCATTGGACGAACTAGGTTAACTAGCGGGTACTTGGACTATCTAGGTTAACTAGCGGTCCCTTGGACAATAGGTTAACTAGCGGACACTTGCACTATGTAGGTTAACTAGCGGGCCCATTGACTATGTAGGTTAACTAGTGGGCACTTGGACGATCTAGGTTAACTAGCGGGCACTTGGACGATATAGATTAACTAGCGGGCACTTGGATTATCTAGGTTACCTAGCGGGCACTTGGACTATGTACGTTCCCTAGCGGGCATTTGGACTATATAGATAACCTAGCGGGCACATAGACCTTGTAGGTTACCTAGCGGGCACTTGGACTATCTAGGTTAACGAACGGGCACTTGGACTATGTAGGTTAACTAGCGGGCACTTGGACTATCTAGGTTAACTAGCTGACCTTGGACTATGTAGGTTAACTATCGGGCACTTCGACTATCTAGGTTAACTAGCGGGCACTTGGACTATCTAGGTTAACTAGCGTTCACTTGCACAATGCAGGTTCCCTAGTGGGCACTTTGACTATGTAAGTTCCCTAGCGTGCATTTGGACTATGTAGGTTAACTAGCGGGCACTTGGACTATCTAGGTTAAATAGCGGGCACTTGGACTTTCTATGTTAAGTAGCGAGCACTTGGACTATCTAGGTAAACTAGCGGGCATTTGGACTATTAGGGTCCCTAGCGGGCATTTGGACTATATTGATTACCTAGCGGGCACTTGGACTATGTAGGTAAACGAACAGGCACTTGGACTATGTAGGTAACCTAGTGGTCACTTGAACTGTCTAGGTTACCTAGCGGGCACTTAGAGTATGTAGGTTAACTAGGGGGCACTTGGACTACGTAGGTTAACTAGCGGGCCCTTGGACGATGTAGGTTAACTAGCGGGCCCTTGGACTATGTAGGTTAACTGGCGGGCCCTTGGACTATGTAGGTTAACTAGCGGGCACTTGGACGATCTAGGTTAACTAGCGGATACTTGGACTATGTAGGTTAACTTGCGGGCCCTTAGACTATGTAGATTAACTAGAGGCACTTGGACTATGTAGGTTAACTAGCGGGCACTTGGACTATCTAGGTTACTTAGCTGGCACTTGGACTATGTATGTTCCAGAGCGGGCACTTGGACTATGTAGGTTCCCTAGCAGGCACTTGGACTATGTAGGTTCCCTAGCGGGCACTTGTACTATGTAGGTTAACTAGCGGACACTTGGACGATCTAGGTTAACTAGCCGGTACTTGGACTATGTAGGTTAACAAGCGGTCCCTTGAACTATGTAGATTAACTAGCGGCACTTGGACTATCTACGTTAACTAGCGGGCCCTTGGACTATGTAGATTCCCTAGCGGGCACTTGGACTACGTAGATTCCCTAGCGGGCACTTAGACTCTGTATATTCCCTAGCAGGCACTTGGACTATATATGTTCCTTACGGACACTTTAACTATGTAAGTTAACTAACGGGCACTTGGACTATGTAGGTTAACTAGCGCGCCCTTGGACTATCTAGGTAAACTAGCGGGCACTTGGACTATTTGGTTAACTACCGGGCACTTGGACTATGTAGGTTAACTAGGGGACACTTGCACTATATAGGTTACCTAACGGCACTTGGACTATCTAGGTTAACTAGCGGGCACTTGGACTATCTGGGTTAACTAGCGTGCACTTGGACTATGTAGGTTCCTTAGCGGGAACTTGGATATCTAGTTTACCTAGCGGGCACTTGGACTATGTAGGTTAACTAGCGGGCCCTTGGACTATCTAGGTTACATAGCTGGAACTTGGACTATATAGGTTACCTTGCGGGCACTTGGACTATGTAGGTTAACCGAGGCACTTGGACGATCTAGGTTAAATAGTGGGTCCTTGGACTATGTAGTTTAACGAACGGGCATTTGGACTATGTAGGTTCCTAGCAGGCACTTGGACTATGTAGGTTACCTAGCGGGTACTTGGACTATTTAGGGTAACGAACGGGCACTTGGACTATCTAGGTTAACTAGCGGTCACTTGGACTATGTAGGTTACCTAGCGGGCACTTGCACTATCTAGGTTACCAAGAGGGCACTTGGACTATGTAGGTTAATTAGCGGGCATTTGGAATATGTAGGTAACCTAGCGGGCACATGGACAGTCCCGGTTACCTAGCTTGCACTTGGACTTCTAGGTTAACCAATGGGCACTTGGACTATGTATGTTGCATAGCGGGCAATTGGATTATCTAGGTTAGGTAACGGGCACTTGGACTATCTAGGTTACCTTGCAGGAACTTGGACTATTTAGGTTACCTAGCGGGCACTTGGACTATCTAGGTTACCTAACGGGCACTTGGACTATCTTGATTTCTTAGCAGGCACTTGGACTATATAGGTTACCTAGCGGGCCCTTGGACTATGTAGGTTACCTAGCAGGCACTTGGATTATCTAGGTTAACGAAATGGCACTTGGACTATGTAGGTTACCTAGCGGGCACTTGGATTATCTAGGTTAGCTAACAGAAACTTGGAATATCTAGGTTACCTAGCGGGCACTTGGACTATGGAGGTTACCTTGCGGGGACTTGTACTATCTAGGTTACCTAACGGGAACTTGGACTATGTAGGTTAACTAGCATACACTTGGACGATCTAGGTTAACTAGCGGGCACTTGGAATATCTAGGTTAACTAGCGGGGCCTTGGACTATGTAGGTTAACTAGCAGGCACGTGGACTATGTAGGTTAACTAGCGGGCACTTGGACTATCTAGGTTAACTAGCTGACCTTGGACTATGTAGGTTAACTATTGGGCACTTCGACTATCTAAGTTAACTAGCGGGCACTTGGACTATCTAGGTTAACTAGCGGGCACTTGCACAAAGCAGGTTCCCTAGCGGGCACTTTTACTATGTAGGTTCCTTAGCGGGCACTTGGATTATATAGGTTCCCTACGGGCACTTGGACTATCTAGGTTCCCTAACGGGCACTTGGACTATGTAGGTTCCTCTGCGGGCACTTGGACTATGTAGGTTCCCTATCAGGCACTTGGACTATGTAGGTTAACTAGCGGTCACTTGGACTATGTAGGTTACCTAGCGGGCACTTGCACTATCTAGGTTACCTAGCGGGCACTTGGACTATGTAGGTTAATTAGCGGGCATTTGGACTATGTAGGTAACCTAGCGGGCACTTGGACAGTCCCGGTTACCTTGCTTGCACTTGGACTTCTAGGTTAACCAATGGGCACTTGGACTATGTATGTTGCATAGCGGGCAATTGGATTATCTAGGTTAGGTAACGGGCACTTGGACTATCTAGGTTACCTAGCGGGAACTTGGACTATTTAGGTTACCTAGCGGGCACTTGGACTATCTAGGTTACCTAACGGGCACTTGGACTATCTTGATTTCTTAGCGGGCACTTGGACTATATAGGTTACCTAGCGGGCCCTTGGACTATGTAGGCTACCTAGCAGGCACTTGGACTATCTAGGTTAACGAAATGGCACTTGGACTATGTAGGTTACCTATCGGGCACTTGGATTATCTAGGTTAGCTAACAGAAACTTGGAATATCTAGGTTACCTAGCGGGCACTTGGACTATGGAGGTTACCTTGCGGGGATTTGTACTATCTAGGTTACCTAACGGGAACTTGGACTATGTAGGTTAACTATCATACACTTGGACGATCTAGGTTAACTAGCGGGCACTTGGAATATCTAGGTTAACTAGCGGGGCCTTGGACTATGTAGGTTAACTAGCAGGCACTTGGACTATATAGGTTAACTAGCGGGCACTTGGACTATCTAGGTTCCCTAACTGGCACTTGGAATATGTAGGTTCCCTATCGGGCACTTGGACTATGTAGGTTCCTCAGCGGACACTTGGACTATGTAGGTTCCCTAACGGGCACTTGGACTATGTAGGTTCCCTATCGGGCATTGGACTATGTAGGTTAACTAGCGGACACTTGGACAATCTTGGTTACCTAGCGGGCACTTGAACTATGTACATTCCCTAGCGAGCACTTGGACTATCTAGGTTACCTAGCGGGCACTTGGACTATGTACGTCCCCTAGCGGGAACTTGGACTATCTAGATTAACTAGCGGGCCCTTGCACTATCTATGTTTACTAGCGGACAATTGGATTATCTAGGTTAACTAGTGGGCACTTAGACGATCTAGGTTAACTAGCGGGCACTTGGACTATCTATGTTAACTAGCGGGCACTTGGACTATGTAGGTTACTCCCGGGCACTTGGACTATATAGGTTCCCTATCAGCCTCTTGGACTATGTAGGTTAACTAGCGGACACTTGGACAATCTAGGTTCTCTAGCGGGCACTTGGACTATATAGGTTCCCTACGGGCACTTGGACTATCTAGGTTCCCTAATGGGCACTTTGACTATGTAGGTTCCCTAGCGGGCACTTGGACTATATAGGTTCCCTATCGGGCACTTGGACTATGTAGGTTCCTCAGCGGGCACTTGGACTATGTAGGTTATGTAGCGGGCACTTGGACTATCTAGGTTAACTAGCAGGCACTTGGATTATCTAGGTAAACTAATGGGGACTTGGGCTATGTATGTTCCAGTGCGGGCACTTGGACTATCTAGGTTCCCTAAAGGGCACTTGGACTATCTAGGTTACCTAGCGGGCACTTGGACTATGTAGGTTAACTAGCGGACCATTGGACGAACTAGGTTAACTAGCGGGTACTTGGACTATCTAGGTTAACTAGCGGTCCCTTGGACAATAGGTTAACTAGCGGACACTTGCACTATGTAGGTTAACTAGCGGGCCCATTGACTATGTAGGTTAACTAGTGGGCACTTGGACGATCTAGGTTAACTAGCGGGCACTTGGACGATATAGATTAACTAGCGGGCACTTGGATTATCTAGGTTACCTAGCGGGCACTTGGACTATGTACGTTCCCTAGCGGGCATTTGGACTATATAGATAACCTAGCGGGCACATAGACCTTGTAGGTTACCTAGCGGGCACTTGGACTATCTAGGTTAACGAACGGGCACTTGGACTATGTAGGTTAACTAGCGGGCACTTGGACTATCTAGGTTAACTAGCTGACCTTGGACTATGTAGGTTAACTATCGGGCACTTCGACTATCTAGGTTAACTAGCGGGCACTTGGACTATCTAGGTTAACTAGCGTTCACTTGCACAATGCAGGTTCCCTAGTGGGCACTTTGACTATGTAAGTTCCCTAGCGTGCATTTGGACTATGTAGGTTAACTAGCGGGCACTTGGACTATCTAGGTTAAATAGCGGGCACTTGGACTTTCTATGTTAAGTAGCGAGCACTTGGACTATCTAGGTAAACTAGCGGGCATTTGGACTATTAGGGTCCCTAGCGGGCATTTGGACTATATTGATTACCTAGCGGGCACTTGGACTATGTAGGTAAACGAACAGGCACTTGGACTATGTAGGTAACCTAGTGGTCACTTGAACTGTCTAGGTTACCTAGCGGGCACTTAGAGTATGTAGGTTAACTAGGGGGCACTTGGACTACGTAGGTTAACTAGCGGGCCCTTGGACGATGTAGGTTAACTAGCGGGCCCTTGGACTATGTAGGTTAACTGGCGGGCCCTTGGACTATGTAGGTTAACTAGCGGGCACTTGGACGATCTAGGTTAACTAGCGGATACTTGGACTATGTAGGTTAACTTGCGGGCCCTTAGACTATGTAGATTAACTAGAGGCACTTGGACTATGTAGGTTAACTAGCGGGCACTTGGACTATCTAGGTTACTTAGCTGGCACTTGGACTATGTATGTTCCAGAGCGGGCACTTGGACTATGTAGGTTCCCTAGCAGGCACTTGGACTATGTAGGTTCCCTAGCGGGCACTTGTACTATGTAGGTTAACTAGCGGACACTTGGACGATCTAGGTTAACTAGCCGGTACTTGGACTATGTAGGTTAACAAGCGGTCCCTTGAACTATGTAGATTAACTAGCGGCACTTGGACTATCTACGTTAACTAGCGGGCCCTTGGACTATGTAGATTCCCTAGCGGGCACTTGGACTACGTAGATTCCCTAGCGGGCACTTAGACTCTGTATATTCCCTAGCAGGCACTTGGACTATATATGTTCCTTACGGACACTTTAACTATGTAAGTTAACTAACGGGCACTTGGACTATGTAGGTTAACTAGCGCGCCCTTGGACTATCTAGGTAAACTAGCGGGCACTTGGACTATTTGGTTAACTACCGGGCACTTGGACTATGTAGGTTAACTAGGGGACACTTGCACTATATAGGTTACCTAACGGCACTTGGACTATCTAGGTTAACTAGCGGGCACTTGGACTATCTGGGTTAACTAGCGTGCACTTGGACTATGTAGGTTCCTTAGCGGGAACTTGGATATCTAGTTTACCTAGCGGGCACTTGGACTATGTAGGTTAACTAGCGGGCCCTTGGACTATCTAGGTTACATAGCTGGAACTTGGACTATATAGGTTACCTTGCGGGCACTTGGACTATGTAGGTTAACCGAGGCACTTGGACGATCTAGGTTAAATAGTGGGTCCTTGGACTATGTAGTTTAACGAACGGGCATTTGGACTATGTAGGTTCCTAGCAGGCACTTGGACTATGTAGGTTACCTAGCGGGTACTTGGACTATTTAGGGTAACGAACGGGCACTTGGACTATCTAGGTTAACTAGCGGTCACTTGGACTATGTAGGTTACCTAGCGGGCACTTGCACTATCTAGGTTACCAAGAGGGCACTTGGACTATGTAGGTTAATTAGCGGGCATTTGGAATATGTAGGTAACCTAGCGGGCACATGGACAGTCCCGGTTACCTAGCTTGCACTTGGACTTCTAGGTTAACCAATGGGCACTTGGACTATGTATGTTGCATAGCGGGCAATTGGATTATCTAGGTTAGGTAACGGGCACTTGGACTATCTAGGTTACCTTGCAGGAACTTGGACTATTTAGGTTACCTAGCGGGCACTTGGACTATCTAGGTTACCTAACGGGCACTTGGACTATCTTGATTTCTTAGCAGGCACTTGGACTATATAGGTTACCTAGCGGGCCCTTGGACTATGTAGGTTACCTAGCAGGCACTTGGATTATCTAGGTTAACGAAATGGCACTTGGACTATGTAGGTTACCTAGCGGGCACTTGGATTATCTAGGTTAGCTAACAGAAACTTGGAATATCTAGGTTACCTAGCGGGCACTTGGACTATGGAGGTTACCTTGCGGGGACTTGTACTATCTAGGTTACCTAACGGGAACTTGGACTATGTAGGTTAACTAGCATACACTTGGACGATCTAGGTTAACTAGCGGGCACTTGGAATATCTAGGTTAACTAGCGGGGCCTTGGACAATGTAGGTTAACTAGCAGGCACGTGGACTATGTAGGTTAACTAGCGGGCACTTGGACTATCTAGGTTAACTAGCTGACCTTGGACTATGTAGGTTAACTATTGGGCACTTCGACTATCTAAGTTAACTAGCGGGCACTTGGACTATCTAGGTTAACTAGCGGGCACTTGCACAAAGCAGGTTCCCTAGCGGGCACTTTTACTATGTAGGTTCCTTAGCGGGCACTTGGATTATATAGGTTCCCTACGGGCACTTGGACTATCTAGGTTCCCTAACGGGCACTTGGACTATGTAGGTTCCTCTGCGGGCACTTGGACTATGTAGGTTCCCTATCAGGCACTTGGACTATGTAGGTTAACTAGCGGTCACTTGGACTATGTAGGTTACCTAGCGGGCACTTGCACTATCTAGGTTACCTAGCGGGCACTTGGACTATGTAGGTTAATTAGCGGGCATTTGGACTATGTAGGTAACCTAGCGGGCACTTGGACAGTCCCGGTTACCTTGCTTGCACTTGGACTTCTAGGTTAACCAATGGGCACTTGGACTATGTATGTTGCATAGCGGGCAATTGGATTATCTAGGTTAGGTAACGGGCACTTGGACTATCTAGGTTACCTAGCGGGAACTTGGACTATTTAGGTTACCTAGCGGGCACTTGGACTATCTAGGTTACCTAACGGGCACTTGGACTATCTTGATTTCTTAGCGGGCACTTGGACTATATAGGTTACCTAGCGGGCCCTTGGACTATGTAGGCTACCTAGCAGGCACTTGGACTATCTAGGTTAACGAAATGGCACTTGGACTATGTAGGTTACCTATCGGGCACTTGGATTATCTAGGTTAGCTAACAGAAACTTGGAATATCTAGGTTACCTAGCGGGCACTTGGACTATGGAGGTTACCTTGCGGGGATTTGTACTATCTAGGTTACCTAACGGGAACTTGGACTATGTAGGTTAACTATCATACACTTGGACGATCTAGGTTAACTAGCGGGCACTTGGAATATCTAGGTTAACTAGCGGGGCCTTGGACTATGTAGGTTAACTAGCAGGCACTTGGACTATATAGGTTAACTAGCGGGCACTTGGACTATCTAGGTTCCCTAACTGGCACTTGGAATATGTAGGTTCCCTATCGGGCACTTGGACTATGTAGGTTCCTCAGCGGACACTTGGACTATGTAGGTTCCCTAACGGGCACTTGGACTATGTAGGTTCCCTATCGGGCATTGGACTATGTAGGTTAACTAGCGGACACTTGGACAATCTTGGTTACCTAGCGGGCACTTGAACTATGTACATTCCCTAGCGAGCACTTGGACTATCTAGGTTACCTAGCGGGCACTTGGACTATGTACGTCCCCTAGCGGGAACTTGGACTATCTAGATTAACTAGCGGGCCCTTGCACTATCTATGTTTACTAGCGGACAATTGGATTATCTAGGTTAACTAGTGGGCACTTAGACGATCTAGGTTAACTAGCGGGCACTTGGACTATCTATGTTAACTAGCGGGCACTTGGACTATGTAGGTTACTCCCGGGCACTTGGACTATATAGGTTCCCTATCAGCCTCTTGGACTATGTAGGTTAACTAGCGGACACTTGGACAATCTAGGTTCTCTAGCGGGCACTTGGACTATATAGGTTCCCTACGGGCACTTGGACTATCTAGGTTCCCTAATGGGCACTTTGACTATGTAGGTTCCCTAGCGGGCACTTGGACTATATAGGTTCCCTATCGGGCACTTGGACTATGTAGGTTCCTCAGCGGGCACTTGGACTATGTAGGTTATGTAGCGGGCACTTGGACTATCTAGGTTAACTAGCAGGCACTTGGATTATCTAGGTAAACTAATGGGGACTTGGGCTATGTATGTTCCAGTGCGGGCACTTGGACTATCTAGGTTCCCTAAAGGGCACTTGGACTATCTAGGTTACCTAGCGGGCACTTGGACTATGTAGGTTAACTAGCGGACCATTGGACGAACTAGGTTAACTAGCGGGTACTTGGACTATCTAGGTTAACTAGCGGTCCCTTGGACAATAGGTTAACTAGCGGACACTTGCACTATGTAGGTTAACTAGCGGGCCCATTGACTATGTAGGTTAACTAGTGGGCACTTGGACGATCTAGGTTAACTAGCGGGCACTTGGACGATATAGATTAACTAGCGGGCACTTGGATTATCTAGGTTACCTAGCGGGCACTTGGACTATGTACGTTCCCTAGCGGGCATTTGGACTATATAGATAACCTAGCGGGCACATAGACCTTGTAGGTTACCTAGCGGGCACTTGGACTATCTAGGTTAACGAACGGGCACTTGGACTATGTAGGTTAACTAGCGGGCACTTGGACTATCTAGGTTAACTAGCTGACCTTGGACTATGTAGGTTAACTATCGGGCACTTCGACTATCTAGGTTAACTAGCGGGCACTTGGACTATCTAGGTTAACTAGCGTTCACTTGCACAATGCAGGTTCCCTAGTGGGCACTTTGACTATGTAAGTTCCCTAGCGTGCATTTGGACTATGTAGGTTAACTAGCGGGCACTTGGACTATCTAGGTTAAATAGCGGGCACTTGGACTTTCTATGTTAAGTAGCGAGCACTTGGACTATCTAGGTAAACTAGCGGGCATTTGGACTATTAGGGTCCCTAGCGGGCATTTGGACTATATTGATTACCTAGCGGGCACTTGGACTATGTAGGTAAACGAACAGGCACTTGGACTATGTAGGTAACCTAGTGGTCACTTGAACTGTCTAGGTTACCTAGCGGGCACTTAGAGTATGTAGGTTAACTAGGGGGCACTTGGACTACGTAGGTTAACTAGCGGGCCCTTGGACGATGTAGGTTAACTAGCGGGCCCTTGGACTATGTAGGTTAACTGGCGGGCCCTTGGACTATGTAGGTTAACTAGCGGGCACTTGGACGATCTAGGTTAACTAGCGGATACTTGGACTATGTAGGTTAACTTGCGGGCCCTTAGACTATGTAGATTAACTAGAGGCACTTGGACTATGTAGGTTAACTAGCGGGCACTTGGACTATCTAGGTTACTTAGCTGGCACTTGGACTATGTATGTTCCAGAGCGGGCACTTGGACTATGTAGGTTCCCTAGCAGGCACTTGGACTATGTAGGTTCCCTAGCGGGCACTTGTACTATGTAGGTTAACTAGCGGACACTTGGACGATCTAGGTTAACTAGCCGGTACTTGGACTATGTAGGTTAACAAGCGGTCCCTTGAACTATGTAGATTAACTAGCGGCACTTGGACTATCTACGTTAACTAGCGGGCCCTTGGACTATGTAGATTCCCTAGCGGGCACTTGGACTACGTAGATTCCCTAGCGGGCACTTAGACTCTGTATATTCCCTAGCAGGCACTTGGACTATATATGTTCCTTACGGACACTTTAACTATGTAAGTTAACTAACGGGCACTTGGACTATGTAGGTTAACTAGCGCGCCCTTGGACTATCTAGGTAAACTAGCGGGCACTTGGACTATTTGGTTAACTACCGGGCACTTGGACTATGTAGGTTAACTAGGGGACACTTGCACTATATAGGTTACCTAACGGCACTTGGACTATCTAGGTTAACTAGCGGGCACTTGGACTATCTGGGTTAACTAGCGTGCACTTGGACTATGTAGGTTCCTTAGCGGGAACTTGGATATCTAGTTTACCTAGCGGGCACTTGGACTATGTAGGTTAACTAGCGGGCCCTTGGACTATCTAGGTTACATAGCTGGAACTTGGACTATATAGGTTACCTTGCGGGCACTTGGACTATGTAGGTTAACCGAGGCACTTGGACGATCTAGGTTAAATAGTGGGTCCTTGGACTATGTAGTTTAACGAACGGGCATTTGGACTATGTAGGTTCCTAGCAGGCACTTGGACTATGTAGGTTACCTAGCGGGTACTTGGACTATTTAGGGTAACGAACGGGCACTTGGACTATCTAGGTTAACTAGCGGTCACTTGGACTATGTAGGTTACCTAGCGGGCACTTGCACTATCTAGGTTACCAAGAGGGCACTTGGACTATGTAGGTTAATTAGCGGGCATTTGGAATATGTAGGTAACCTAGCAGGCACATGGACAGTCCCGGTTACCTAGCTTGCACTTGGACTTCTAGGTTAACCAATGGGCACTTGGACTATGTATGTTGCATAGCGGGCAATTGGATTATCTAGGTTAGGTAACGGGCACTTGGACTATCTAGGTTACCTTGCAGGAACTTGGACTATTTAGGTTACCTAGCGGGCACTTGGACTATCTAGGTTACCTAACGGGCACTTGGACTATCTTGATTTCTTAGCGGGCACTTGGACTATATAGGTTACCTAGCGGGCCCTTGGACTATGTAGGTTACCTAGCAGGCACTTGGATTATCTAGGTTAACGAAATGGCACTTGGACTATGTAGGTTACCTAGCGGGCACTTGGATTATCTAGGTTAGCTAACAGAAACTTGGAATATCTAGGTTACCTAGCGGGCACTTGGACTATGGAGGTTACCTTGCGGGGACTTGTACTATCTAGGTTACCTAACGGGAACTTGGACTATGTAGGTTAACTAGCATACACTTGGACGATCTAGGTTAACTAGCGGGCACTTGGAATATCTAGGTTAACTAGCGGGGCCTTGGACTATGTAGGTTAACTAGCAGGCACGTGGACTATGTAGGTTAACTAGCGGGCACTTGGACTATCTAGGTTAACTAGCTGACCTTGGACTATGTAGGTTAACTATTGGGCACTTCGACTATCTAAGTTAACTAGCGGGCACTTGGACTATCTAGGTTAACTAGCGGGCACTTGCACAAAGCAGGTTCCCTAGCGGGCACTTTTACTATGTAGGTTCCTTAGCGGGCACTTGGATTATATAGGTTCCCTACGGGCACTTGGACTATCTAGGTTCCCTAACGGGCACTTGGACTATGTAGGTTCCTCTGCGGGCACTTGGACTATGTAGGTTCCCTATCAGGCACTTGGACTATGTAGGTTAACTATCGGGCACTTGGACTATGTAGGTTAACTAGCGGGCATGTGGACTATCTAGGTTAATTCGCGGGCACTTGTACAATGCAGGTTCCCTAGCGGGCATTTTGAGTATGTAGGTTACCTAGCGGGCACTTGGACTATATAGGTTCCCTACGGGCACTTGGACTATCTAGGTTCCCTAACGGGCACTTGGAATATGTAGGTTCCCTATCGGGCACTTGGACTATGTAAGTTCCTCAGCGGGCACTTGGACTATGTAGGTTCCCTATCGGGCATTGGACTATGTAGTTGAACTAACAGGACCTTGGACTATCTAAGTTACCTAGTGGGCACTTGGACTATGTAGTTTAACTAGCGGACACTTGGACTATCTAGGTTACCTAGCGGGCACTTGGACTATGTACATCCCCTAGCGGGCACTTGGACTATCTAGGTTAACTAGAGGGCCCTTGGACTATGTAGGTTATCTAGCGGGCACTTGGATTATCTAGGTTAACTAGCGGGCACTTAGACGATCTAGGTTAACTAGTGGGCACTTGGACTATCTAGGTTAACTAGCGGGCACTTGGACTATCTAGATTAACTAACGGGCCCTTATACAATCTAGGTTTACTAGCGGGCACTTGGACTATCTAGGTTAACTAGCGGGCACTTGGACTATGTAGTTTCCCTAGTGTGCATTTGGATTATTTAGGTTACCTAGTGGGCACTTGGACTATGTAGGTTACCTAGCAGGCACTTGGACTATCTAGGTTAACGAAATGGCACTAGGACTATGTAGGTTACCTAGCGGGCACTTGGATTATCTAGGTTAGCTAACAGGAACTTGGAATATCTAGTTTATCTAGCGGGCACTTGGACTATGTAGGTTAACGAACGGGCACTTGGACTATGTAGGTAACCTAGTGGTCACTTGAAATGTGTAGGTTACCTAGCGGGCACTTGGACAATGTAGGTTAACTAGCGGGCACTTGGACTAGCTAGGTTAACTAGCGGGCCCTTGGACGATGTAGGTTAACTAGGGGGCACTTGGACTATGTACGTACCGTAGCGGGCCCTTGGACTATGTAAGTTCCCTAGCGGGCACTTGGACTATGTGGGTTTCCTGGCAGGCATTTGGACTATCTAGGTTACCTAACGGGCACTTGGACTATGTAGGTTACCTAGCAGGCACTTGGACTATGTAGGATCCCTAACGGGCACTTGGAAAATGTAGGTTAACTAGGAGGCACTAGGACTATGTAGGTTACCAAACGGGCCCTTAGACTATCTAGGTTACCTAGCGAGCATTTGGACTATGTAGGCTCCCTAGCGGTCATTTTGACTATATAGATTACCTAGCGGGAACTTAGACTTTCTAGGGTACCTAGCGGGCACTTGGACTATCTAGGTTACCTAGCTGGCACTTGAACTATCTACGTTACCTAGCGGGTACTTGGAGTATGTAGGTTACCTACCGGGCTGTTGGACTATCTAGGTTACCATGCGGGCACTTGGACTATCTAGGTTAACTAACGGGCACTTGGACTATGTATGTTCCCTAGCGGGCCCTTGGACTATGTAAGTTCCCTAGCGGGCACTTGGACTATGTGGGTTCCCTTGCGGGCATTTGGACTATCTAGGTTACGTAACGGGCATTTGGACTGTTTGGGTTCCCTAGCGGGCATTTGGACTATCTAGGTTACCTAGCGGGCACTTGGACTATGTACGTTCCCTAGCGGGCACTTGGATTATCTAGGTTACCTAGCGGGCACTTGGACTATGTACGTTTCCTAGCGGGTACTTGGACTATCTATGTTATCTAGCGGGCACTTGGACTATGTAGGTTCCCTATCGGGCACTTGGACAAGATAGGTTCCCTAGCGGGCACTTGGTCTATCTAGGTTAACTAGCGGGCACTTGGACTATCTATGTTAAGTAGCGAGCACTTGGACTATCTAGGTAAACTAGCGGGCATTTGGACTATTAGGGTCCCTAGCGGGCATTTGTACTATATTGGTTACCTAGCGGACACTTGGACTATGTAGGTAAACGAACAGTCACTTGGACTATGTAGGTAACCTAGTGGTCACTTGAACTGTCTAGGTTACCTAGCGGGCACTTGGAGTATGTAGGTTAACTAGGGGGCACTTGGACTACGTAGGTTAACTAGCGGGCCCTTGGACGATGTAGGTTAACTAGCGGGCCCTTGGACGATGTAGGTTAACTAGCGGGCCCTTGGACGATGTAGGTTAACTAGCGGGCCCTTGGACTATGTAGGTTAACTAGCGGGCACTTGGACGATCTAGCTTAACCAGCGGATACTTGGATTATGTAGGTTAACTTGCGGGCCCTTAGAATATGTAGATTAACTAGAGGCACTTGGACTATCTACGTTAACTAGCGGGCCCTTGGACTATGTAGATTCCCTAGCGGGCACTTGGATTATCTAGGTTAGCTAACAGAAACTTGGAATATCTAGGTTACCTAGCGGGCACTTGGACTATGGAGGTTACCTTGCGGGGACTTGTACTATCTAGGTTACCTAACGGGAACTTGGACTATGTAGGTTAACTAGCATACACTTGGACGATCTAGGTTAACTAGCGGGCACTTGGAATATCTAGGTTAACTAGCGGGGCCTTGGACTATGTAGGTTAACTAGCAGGCACGTGGACTATGTAGGTTAACTAGCGGGCACTTGGACTATCTAGGTTAACTAGCTGACCTTGGACTATGTAGGTTAACTATTGGGCACTTCGACTATCTAAGTTAACTAGCGGGCACTTGGACTATCTAGGTTAACTAGCGGGCACTTGCACAAAGCAGGTTCCCTAGCGGGCACTTTTACTATGTAGGTTCCTTAGCGGGCACTTGGATTATATAGGTTCCCTACGGGCACTTGGACTATCTAGGTTCCCTAACGGGCACTTGGACTATGTAGGTTCCTCTGCGGGCACTTGGACTATGTAGGTTCCCTATCAGGCACTTGGACTATGTAGGTTAACTATCGGGCACTTGGACTATGTAGGTTAACTAGCGGGCACGTGGACTATCTAGGTTAATTCGCGGGCACTTGTACAATGCAGGTTCCCTAGCGGGCATTTTGAGTATGTAGGTTACCTAGCGGGCACTTGGACTATATAGGTTCCCTACGGGCACTTGGACTATCTAGGTTCCCTAACGGGCACTTGGAATATGTAGGTTCCCTATCGGGCACTTGGACTATGTAAGTTCCTCAGCGGGCACTTGGACTATGTAGGTTCCCTATCGGGCATTGGACTATGTAGTTGAACTAACAGGACCTTGGACTATCTAAGTTACCTAGTGGGCACTTGGACTATGTAGTTTAACTAGCGGACACTTGGACTATCTAGGTTACCTAGCGGGCACTTGGACTATGTACATCCCCTAGCGGGCACTTGGACTATCTAGGTTAACTAGAGGGCCCTTGGACTATGTAGGTTATCTAGCGGGCACTTGGATTATCTAGGTTAACTAGCGGGCACTTAGACGATCTAGGTTAACTAGTGGGCACTTGGACTATCTAGGTTAACTAGCGGGCACTTGGACTATCTAGATTAACTAACGGGCCCTTATACAATCTAGGTTTACTAGCGGGCACTTGGACTATCTAGGTTAACTAGCGGGCACTTGGACTATGTAGTTTCCCTAGTGTGCATTTGGATTATTTAGGTTACCTAGTGGGCACTTGGACTATGTAGGTTACCTAGCAGGCACTTGGACTATCTAGGTTAACGAAATGGCACTAGGACTAAGTAGGTTACCTAGCGGGCACTTGGATTATCTAGGTTAGCTAACAGGAACTTGGAATATCTAGTTTATCTAGCGGGCACTTGGACTATGTAGGTTAACGAACGGGCACTTGGACTATGTAGGTAACCTAGTGGTCACTTGAAATGTGTAGGTTACCTAGCGGGCACTTGGACAATGTAGGTTAACTAGCGGGCACTTGGACTAGCTAGGTTAACTAGCGGGCCCTTGGACGATGTAGGTTAACTAGGGGGCACTTGGACTATGTACGTACCGTAGCGGGCCCTTGGACTATGTAAGTTCCCTAGCGGGCACTTGGACTATGTGGGTTTCCTGGCAGGCATTTGGACTATCTAGGTTACCTAACGGGCACTTGGACTATGTAGGTTACCTAGCAGGCACTTGGACTATGTAGGATCCCTAACGGGCACTTGGAAAATGTAGGTTAACTAGGAGGCACTAGGACTATGTAGGTTACCAAACGGGCCCTTAGACTATCTAGGTTACCTAGCGAGCATTTGGACTATGTAGGCTCCCTAGCGGTCATTTTGACTATATAGATTACCTAGCGGGAACTTAGACTTTCTAGGGTACCTAGCGGGCACTTGAACTATCTACGTTACCTAGCGGGTACTTGGAGTATGTAGGTTACCTACCGGGCTGTTGGACTATCTAGGTTACCATGCGGGCACTTGGACTATCTAGGTTAACTAACGGGCACTTGGACTATGTATGTTCCCTAGCGGGCCCTTGGACTATGTAAGTTCCCTAGCGGGCACTTGGACTATGTGGGTTCCCTTGCGGGCATTTGGACTATCTAGGTTACGTAACGGGCACTTGGACTGTTTGGGTTCCCTAGCGGGCATTTGGACTATCTAGGTTACCTAGCGGGCACTTGGACTATGTACGTTCCCTAGCGGGCACTTGGATTATCTAGGTTACCTAGAGGGCACTTGGACTATGTACGTTTCCTAGCGGGTACTTGGACTATCTATGTTATCTAGCGGGCACTTGGACTATGTAGGTTCCCTATCGGGCACTTGGACAAGATAGGTTCCCTAGCGGGCACTTGGTCTATCTAGGTTAACTAGCGGGCACTTGGACTATCTATGTTAAGTAGCGAGCACTTGGACTATCTAGGTAAACTAGCGGGCATTTGGACTATTAGGGTCCCTAGCGGGCATTTGTACTATATTGGTTACCTAGCGGACACTTGGACTATGTAGGTAAACGAACAGTCACTTGGACTATGTAGGTAACCTAGTGGTCACTTGAACTGTCTAGGTTACCTAGCGGACACTTGGAGTATGTAGGTTAACTAGGGGGCACTTGGACTACGTAGGTTAACTAGCGGGCCCTTGGACGATGTAGGTTAACTAGCGGGCCCTTGGACGATGTAGGTTAACTAGCGGGCCCTTGGACTATGTAGGTTAACTAGCGGGCACTTGGACGATCTAGCTTAACCAGCGGATACTTGGATTATGTAGGTTAACTTGCGGGCCCTTAGAATATGTAGATTAACTAGAGGCACTTGGACTATCTACGTTAACTAGCGGGCCCTTGGACTATGTAGATTCCCTAGCGGGCACTTGGACTATGTATGTTCCAGAGCGGGCACTTGGACTATGTAGGTTCCCTAGCAGGCACTTGGACTATGTAGGTTCCCTAGCGGGCACTTGTACTATGTAGGTTAACTAGCGGACACTTGGACGATCTAGGTTAACTAGCCGGTACTTGGACTACGTAGGTTAACTAGCGGTCCCTTGAACTATGTAGATTAACTAACGGCACTTGGACTATCTACGTTAACTAGCGGGCCCTTGGACTATGTAGATTCCCTAGCGGGCACTTGGACTACGTAGGTTCCCTAGCGGGCACTTAGACTCTGTGTGTTCCCTAGCAGGCACGTGGACTATATATGTTCCTTACGGACACTTGAACTATGTAAGTTAACTAACGGGCACTTGGACTATGTAGGTTACCTAGCGCGCCCTTGGACTATCTAGGTAAACTAGCAGGCACTTGGACTATGTAGGTTAACTATCGGGCACTTGGACTATGTAGGTTAACTAGGGGACACTTGCACTATATAGGTTACCTAGCGGCACTTGGACTATCTAGGTTAACTAGCGGGCACTTGGACTATCTGGGTTAACTAGCGTGCACTTGGACTATATAGGTTCCTTAGCGGGAACATGGATATCTAGTTTACCTAGCGGGCACTTGGACTATGTAGGTTAACTAGCGGGCCCTTGGACTATCTAGGTTACATAGCTGGAACTTGGACTATATAGGTTACCTTGCGGGCACTTGGACTATGTAGGTTAACCGAGGCACTTGGACGATCTAGGTTAAATAGTGGGTCCTTGGACTATGTAGGTTAACGAACGGGCATTTGGACTATGTAGGTTACCTAGCAGGCACTTGGACTGTCTAGGTTACCTAGCGGGTACTTGGACTATCTAGGTTAACGAACGGGCACTTGGACTATCTAGGTTAACTAGCGGTCACATGGACTATGTAGGTTACCTAGCGGGCACTTGCACTATCTAGGTTACCTAGCGGGCACTTGGTCTATGTAGGTTAATTAGCGGGCATTTGGACTATGTAGGTAACTTAGCGGGCACTTGGACAGTCCCGGTTACCTAGCTTGCACTTGGACTTCTAGGTTAACCAATGGGCACTTGGACTATGTATGTTGCATAGCGGGCATTTGGATTATCTAGGTTAGGTAACGGGCACTTGGACTATCTAGGTTACATAGCGGGCACTTGGACTATCTAGGTTACCTAACGGGCACTTGGACTATCTTGATTTCTTAGCGGGCACTTGGACTATATAGGTTACCTAGCGGGCCCTTGGACTATGTAGGTTACCTAGCAGGCACTTGGACTATCTAGGTTAACGAAATGGCACTTGGACTATGTAGGTTACCTAGCGGGCACTTGGATTATCTAGGTTAGCTAACAGAAACTTGGAATATCTAGGTTACCTAGCGGGCACTTGGACTATGGAGGTTACCTTGCGGGGACTTGTACTATCTAGGTTACCTAACGGGAACTTGGACTATGTAGGTTAACTAGCATACACTTGGACGATCTAGGTTAACTAGCGGGCACTTGGAATATCTAGGTTAACTAGCGGGGCATTGGACTATGTAGGTTACCTAGCAGGCACTTGGACTGTCTAGGTTACCTAGCGGGCACTTGGACTATCTAGGTTAACTCGCGATCACTTGGACTATGTAGGTTACCTAGCGGGCACTTGCACTATCTAGGTTACCTAGCGGGCACTTGGACTATGTAGGTTAATTAGCGGGCATTTGGACTATGTAGGTAACCTAGCGGGCACTTGGACAGTCCCGGTTACCTAGCTTGCACTTGGACTTCTAGGTTAACCAATGGGCACTTGGACTATGTATGTTGCATAGCGGGCAATTGGATTATCTAGGTTAGGTAACGGGCACTTGGACTATCTAGGTTACATAGCGGGCACTTGGACTATCTAGGTTACCTAACGGGCACTTGGACTATCTTGATTTCTTAGCGGGCACTTGGACTATATAGGTTACCTAGCGGGCCCTTGGACTATGTAGGTTACCTAGCAGGCACTTGGACTATCTAGGTTAACGAAATGGCACTTGGACTATGTAGGTTACCTAGCGGGCACTTGGATTATCTAGGTTAGCTAACAGAAACTTGGAATATCTAGGTTACCTAGCGGGCACTTGGACTATGGAGGTTACCTTGCGGGTACTTGTACTATCTAGGTTACCTAACGGGAACTTGGACTATGTAGGTTAACTAGCATACACTTGGACGATCTAGGTTAACTAGCGGGCACTTGGAATATCTAGGTTAACTAGCGGGGCATTGGACTATGTAGGTTACCTAGCAGGCACTTGGACTGTCTAGGTTACCTAGCGGGCACTTGGACTATCTAGGTTAACTCGCGATCACTTGGACTATGTAGGTTACCTAGCGGGCACTTGCACTATCTAGGTTACCTAGCGGGCACTTGGACTATGTAGGTTAATTAGCGGGCATTTGGACTATGTAGGTAACCTAGCGGGCACTTGGACAGTCCCGGTTACCTAGCTTGCACTTGGACTTCTAGGTTAACCAATGGGCACTTGGACTATGTATGTTGCATAGCGGGCAATTGGATTATCTAGGTTAGGTAACGGGCACTTGGACTATCTAGGTTACCTAGCGGGAACTTGGACTATTTAGGTTACCTATCGGGCACTTGGACTATCTAGGTTACCTAACGCGCACTTGGACTATCTTGATTTCTTAGTGGGCACTTGGACTATATAGGTTACCTATCGGGCCCTTGGACAATGTAGGCTACCTAGCAGGCACTTGGACTATCTAGGTTAACGAAATGGCACTTGGACTATGTAGGTTACCTAGCGGGCACTTGGATTATCTAGGTTAGCTAACAGAAACTTGGAATATCTAGGTTACCTAGCGGGCACTTGGACTATGGAGGTTACCTTGCGGGCACTTGTATTATCTAGGTTACCTAACGGGAACTTGGACTATGTAGGTTAACTAGCATACAATTGGACGATCTAGGTTAACTAGCGGGCACTTCGAATATCTAGGTTAACTAGCGGGGCCTTGGACTATGTAGGTTAACTAGCAGGCACTTGGACTATGTAGGTTAACTAGCGGGCACTTGGACTATCTAGGTTAACTAGCTGACCTTGGACAATGTAGGTTAACTATAGGGCACTTCGACTATGTAGGTTAACTAGCGGGCACTTCGACTATGTAGGTTAACTAGCGGGCACTTGGACTATCTATGTTAACTAGCTGACCTTGGACTATGTAGTTTAACTAATGGGCACTTGGACTATCTAGGTTAACTAGCGGGCACTTGGACTATCTAGGTTAACTAGCGGGCACTTGCACAAAGCAGGTTCCCTAGCGGGCACTTTTACTATGTAGGTTCCCTAGCGGGCACTTGGACTAAATAGGTTCCCTACGGGCACTTGGACTATCTAGGTTCCCTAACGGGCACTTGGACTATTTAGGTTCCTCTGCGGGCACATGGACTATGTAGGTTCCCTATCAGGCACTTGGACTATGTAGGTTAAATATTGGGCACTTGGACTATCTAGGTTAACTAGCGGGCACGTGGACTATCTAGGTTAATTAGCGGGCACTTGTACAATGCAGGTTCCCTAGCGGGCATTTTGAGTATGTAGGTTCCCTAGCGGGCACTTGGACTATATAAGTTCCCTACGTGCACTTGGACTATCTAAGTTCCCTAACGGGCACTTGGACTATGTAGGTTCCTCAGCGGGCACTTGGACTATGTAGGTTCCCTATCGGGCATTGGACTATGTAGGTTAACTAGCAGGACCTTGGACTATCTAAGATACCTAGTGGGCACTTGGACTATGTAGTTTAACTAGCAGACACTTGGACAATCTAGGTTACCTAGCGGGCACTTGAACTATGTACATACCTTGGCGGGCACTTGGACTATCTAGGTTACCTAGCGGGCACTTGGACTATGTACGTCCCCTAGCGGGCTCTTGGACTATCTAGGTTAACTAGAGGGCCCTTGAACTATGTAGGTTAACTAGCGGGCACTTGGATTATCTAGGTAAACTAGCGGGCACTTAGACGATCTAGGTTAACTAGCGGGCACTTGGACTATCTAGGTTAACTAACGGGCCCTTATACTATCTAGGTTTACTAGCGGGCACTGGGACTATCTATGTTAACTAGCAGGCACTTGGACTATGTAGTTTCCCTAGTGGGCATTTGGATTATTTAGGTTACCTAGTGGGCACTTGGACTATGTATGTTACCTAGCAGGCACTTGGACTATCTAGGTTAACGAAATGGCACTAGGACTATGTAGGTTACCTAGCGGGCACTTGGATTATCTAGGTTAGCTAACAGGAACTTGGAATATCTAGGTTACCTAGCGGGCACTTGGACTATGGAGGTTACCTTGCGGGCACTTGTACTATCTAGGTTACCTAACGGGAACTTGGACTATGTAGGTTAACTAGCATACACTTGGACGATCTAGGTTAACTAGCGGGCACTTGGAATATCTAGGTTAACTGGCGGTGCCTTGGACTATGTGGGTTAACTAGCAGGCACTTGGACTATGTAGGTTAACTAGCGGGCACTTGGACTATCTAGGTTAACTAGCTGACCTTGGACTATGTAGGTTAACTAATGGGCACTTCGACTATCTAGGTTAACTAGCGGACACTTGGACTATCTATGTTAACTAGCGGGCACTTGCACAAAGCAGGTTCCCTAGCGGGCAATTTTACTATGTAGGTTCCCTAGCGGGCACTTGGACTATATAAGTTCCCTACGGGCACTTGGACTATGTAGGTTCCTCTGCGGGCACTTGGACTATGTAGGTTCCCTATCAGACACTTGGACTATGTAGGTTAAATATCGGGCACTTGGACTATCTAGGTTAATTAGCGGGCACTTGTACAATGCAGGTTCCCTAGCGGGCATTTTGAGTATGTAGGATCCCTAGCGGGCACTTGGACTATATAAGTTCCCTACGGGCACTTGGACTATCTAGGTTCCCTAACGGGCACTTGGAATATATAGGTTCCCTATCGGGCACATGGACTATGTAGGTTCCCTATTGGGCATTGGACTATGTAGGTTAACTAGCAGGACCTTGGACTATCTAAGAAACCTAGCGGGCACTTGGACTATGTAGTTTAACTAGCGGACACTTGGACAATCTAGGTTACCTAGCGGGCACTTGAACTATGTACATACCTGGCGGGCACTTGGACTATCTAGGTTACCTAGCGGGCACTTGGACTATGTACGTCCCCTAGCGGGCACTTGGACTATCTAGGTTAACTAGAGGGCCCTTGGACTATGTAGGTTAACTAGCGGGCACTTGGATTATCTAGGTTAACTAGCGGGCACTTAGACGATCTAGGTTAACTAGCGGCCACTTGGACTATCTAGGTTAACTAACGGGCCCTTATACTATCTAGGTTTACTAGCGGGCACTTGGACTATCTAGGTTAACTAGCGGGCACTTGGACTATGTAGTTTCCCTAGTGGGCATTTGGATTATTTAGGTTACCTAGTGGGCACTTGGACTATGTAGGTTACCTAGCAGGCACTTGGACTATCTAGGTTAACGAAATGGCACTAGGACTATGTAGGTTACTTAGCGGGCACTTGTATTATCTAGGTTAGCTAACAGGAACTTGGAATATCTAGGTTACCTAGCAGGCACTTGGACTATGGAGGTTACCTTGCGGGCAATTGTACTATCTAGGTTACCTAACGGGAACTTGGACTATGTAGGTTAACTAGCATACACTTGGACGATCTAGGTTAACTAGCGGGCACTTGGAATATCTAGGTTAACTAGCGGGCCCTTGGACTATGTAGGTTAACTAGCAGGCACTTGGACTATGTAGGTTAACTAGCGGGAACTTGGACTATCTAGGTTAACTAGCTGACCTTGGACTATGTAGGTTAACTATCGGGCACTTGGACTATCTAGGTTAACTAGCCGGCACTTGGACTATCTAGGTTAACTAACGGGCCCTTATACTATCTAGGTTTACTAGCGGGCACTTGGACTATCTAGGTTAACTAGCAGGCACTTGGACTATGTAGTTTCCCTAGTGGGCATTTGTATTATTTAGGTTACCTAGCAGGCACATGGACTATCTAGGTTAACGAAATGGCACTAGGACTATGTAGGTTACCTAGCGGGCACTTGGATTATCTAGGTTAGCTAACAGGAACTTGGAATATCTAGGTTACCTAGCGGGCACTTGGACTATGGAGGTTACCTTGCGGGGACTTGTACTATCTAGGTTACCTAACGGGAACTTGGACTATGTAGGTTAACTAGCATACACTTGGACGATCTAGGTTAACTAGCGGGCACTTGGACTATCTAGGTTAACTAACGGGCCCTTATACTATCTAGGTTTACTAGCGGGCACTTGGACTATCTAGGTTAACTAGCAGGCACTTGGACTATGTAGTTTCCCTAGTGGGCATTTGTATTATTTAGGTTACCTAGTGGGCACTTGGACTATGTAGGTTACCTAGCAGGCACTTGGACTATCTAGGTTAACGAAATGGCACTAGGACTATGTAGGTTACCTAGCGGGCACTTGGATTATCTAGGTTAGCTAACAGGAACTTGGAATATCTAGGTTACCTAGCGGGCACTTGGACTATGGAGGTTACCTTGCGGGCACTTGTACTATCTAGGTTACCTAACGGGAACTTGGACTATGTAGGTTAACTAGCATACACTTGGACGATCTAGGTTAACTAGCGGGCACTTGGAATATCTAGGTTAACTGGCGGTGCCTTGGACTATGTAGGTTAACTAGCAGGCACTTGGACTATGTAGGTTACTTAGCGGGCGCTTGGACTATCTAGGTTAACTAGATGACCTTGGACTATGTAGGTTAACTAATGTGCACTTCGACTATCTAGGTTAACTAGCGGACACTTGGACTATCTATGTTAACTAGCGGGCACTTGCACAAAGCAGGTTCCCTAGCGGGCAATTTTACTATGTAGGTTCCCTAGCGGGCACTTGGACTATATAAGTTCCCTACGGGCACTTGGACTATGTAGGTTCCTCTGCGGGCACTTGGACTATGTAGGTTCCCTATCAGGCACTTGGACTATGTAGGTTAAATATCGGGCACTTGGACTATCTAGGTTAATTAGCGGACACTTGTACAAAGCAGGTTCCCTAGCGGGCATTTTGAGTATGTAGGATCCCTAGCGGGCACTTGGACTATATAAGTTCCCTACGGGAACTTGGACTATCTAGGTTCCCTAACGGGCACTTGGAATATATAGGTTCCCTATTGGGCATTGGACTATGTAAGTTAACTAGCAGGACCTTGGACTATCTAAGATACCTAGCGGGCAATTGGACTATGTAGTTTAACTAGCGGACACTTGGACAATCTAGGTTACCTAGCGGGCACTTGAACTATATACATACCTGGCGGGCACTTGGACTATCTAGATTACCTAGCGGGCACTTGGACTATGTACGTCCCCTAGCGGGCACTTGGACTATCTAGGTTAACTAGAGGGCCCTTGGACTATGTAGGTTAACTAGCGGGCACTTGGATTATCTAGGTTAACTAGCGGGCACTTAGACGATCTAGGTTAACTAGCGGGCACTTGGACTATCTAGGTTAACTAACGGGCCCTTATACTATCTAGGTTTACTAGCGGGCACTTGGACTATCTAGGTTAACTAGCGGGCACTTGGACTATGTAGTTTCCCTAGTGGGCATTTGGATTATTTAGGTTACCTAGTGGGCACTTGGACTATGTAGGTTACCTAGCAGGCACTTGGACTATCTAGGTTAACGAAATGGCACTAGGACTATGTAGGTTACCTAGCGGGCACTTGTATTATCTAGGTTAGCTAACAGGAACTTGGAATATCTAGGTTACCTAGCAGGCACTTGGACTATGGAGGTTACCTTGCGGGCAATTGTACTATCTAGGTTACCTAACGGGAACTTGGACTATGTAGGTTAACTAGCATACACTTGGACGATCTAGGTTAACTAGCGGGCACTTGGAATATCTAGGTTAACTAGCGGGCACTTGGACTATGTAGGTTAACTAGCAGGCACTTGGACTATCTAGGTTCACTAGCGGGAACTTGGACTATCTAGGTTAACTAGCTGACCTTGGACTATGTAGGTTAACTATCGGGCACTTGGACTATCTAGGTTAACTAGCGGGCACTTGGACTATCTATGTTAACTAGCGGGCACTTGCACAAAGCAGGTTCCCTAGCGGGCACTTTTACTATGTAGGTTCCCTAGCGGGCACTTGGACTATCTAGGTTCCCTACGGGCACTTGGACTATCTAGGTTCCCTAACGGGCACTTGGATTATGTAGGTTCCCTATCAGGCTCTTGGACTATGTAGGTTACATATCGGGCACTTGGACTATCTAGGTTAACTAGAGGGCACGTGGACTATCTAAGTTAATTAGCGGGCACTTGTACAATGCAGGTTCCCTAGCGGGCATTTTGAGTATGTAGGTTCCCTAGCGGGCACTTGGACTATATAAGTTCCCTAACGGGCACTTGGAATATATAGGTTCCCTATCGGGCACTTGGACTATGTAGGTTCCTCAGCGGGCACTTGGACTATGTAGGTTCCCTAATGGGCATTGGACTATGTAGGTTAACTAGCAGGACCTTGGACTATCTAAGATACCTACCGGGCACTTGGACTATGTAGTTTAACTAGCGGACACTTGGACAATCTAGGTTACCAAGCGGGCACTTGAACTATGTACATACCTTGGCGGGCACTTGGACTATCTAGGTTACCTAGCGGGCACTTGGACTATGTACGTCCCCTAGCGGGCACATGGACTATCTGGGTTAACTAGAGGGCCCTTGGACTATGTAGGTTAACTAACGGGCACTTGGATTATCTAGGTTAACTAGTGGGCACTTAGACGATCTAGGTTAACTAGCGGGCACTTGGACTATCTAGGTTAACTAACGGGCCCTTATACTATCTAGGTTTACTAGCGGGCACTTGGACTATCTAGGTTAACTAGCGGGCACTTGGACTATGTAGTTTCCCTAGTGGGCTTTGGATTATTTAGGTTACCTAGTGGGCACTTGGACTATGTAGGTTACCTAGCAGGCACTTGGACTATCTAGGTTAACGAAATGGCACTAGGACTATGTAGGTTACCTAGCGGGCACTTGTATTATCTAGGTTAGCTTACAGGAACTTGGAATATCTAGGTTACCTAGCAGGCACTTGGACTATGGAGGTTACCTTGCGGGCACTTGTACTATCTAGGTTACCTAACGGGAACTTGGACTATGTAGGTTAACTAGCATACACTTGGACGATCTAGGTTAACTAGCGGGCACTTGGAATATCTAGGTTAACTAGCGGGCCCTTGGACTATGTAGGTTAACTAGCAGGCACTTGGACTATGTAGGTTAACTAGCGGGAACTTGGACTATCTAGGTTAACTAGCTGACCTTGGACTATGTAGGTTAACTATTGGGCACTTGGACTATCTAGGTTAACTAGCGGGAACTTGCACCAAGCAGGTTCCCTAGCGGGCACTTTTACTATGTAGGTTCCCTAGCGGGCACTTGGACTATATAGGTTCCCTACGGGCACTTGGACTATGTAGGTTACCTAGGGGGCACTTGTATTATCTAGGTTAGCTAACAGGAACTTGGAATATCTAGGTTACCTAGCGGGCACTTGGACTATGGAGGTTACCTTGCGGGCAATTGTACTATCTAGGTTACCTAACGGGAACTTGGACTATGTAGGTTAACTAGCATACACTTGGACGATCTAGGTTAACTAGCGGGCACTTGGAATATCTAGGTTAACTAGCGGGCCCTTGGACTATGTAGGTTAACTAGCAGGCACTTGGACTATGTAGGTTAACTAGCGGGAACTTGGACTATCTAGGTTAACTAGCTGACCTTGGACTATGTAGGTTAACTATCGGGCACTTGGACTATCTAGGTTAACTAGCGGGCACGTGGAACATCTAGGTTAATTAGCGGGCACTTGTACAATGCAGGTTCCCTAGCGGGCATTTTGAGTATGTAGGTTCCCTAGCGGGCACTTCGACTATCTAGGTTCCCTAACGGGCACTTGGAATATGTAGGTTCCTCAGCGGGCACTTGGACTATGTAGTTCCATATCGGGCATTGGACTATGTAGGTTAACTAGCAGGACCTTGGACTATGTAGGTAAACTAGCGGGCACTTGGACAGGTCCGGTTACCTAGCTTGCACTTGGACTTCTAGGTTAACCAATGGGCACTTGGACTATGTATGTTGCATAGCGGGCAATTGGATTATGTAGGTTAGGTAACGGGCACTTGGATTATCTAGGTTACCTAGCAGGAACTTGGACTATTTAGGTTACCTAGCGGGCACTTGGACTATCTAGGTTACCTAACGGGCATTTGGACTATCTTGATTTCTTAGCGGGGACTTGGACTATATAGGTTACCTAGCGGGACCTTGGACTATGTAGGTTACCTAGCAGGCACTTGGACAATCTAGGTTAACGAAATGGCACTTGGACTATGTAGGTTACCTAGCGGGCACTTGTATTATCTAGGTTAGCTAACAGGAACTTGGAATATCTAGGTTACCTAGCAGGCACTTGGACTATGGAGGTTACCTTGCGGGCAATTGTACTATCTAGGTTACCTAACGGGAATTTGGACTATGTAGGTTAACTAGCATACACTTGGACGATCTAGGTTAACTAGCGGGCACTTGGAATATCTAGGTTAACTAGTGGGCCCTTGGACTATGTAGGTTAACTAGCAGGCACTTGGACTATCTAGGTTAACTAGCGGGAACTTGGACTATCTAGGTTAACTAGCTGACCTTGGACTATGTAAGTTAACTATCGGGCACTTGGACTATCTAGGTTAACTAGCGGGCACTTGGACTATCTATGTTAACTAGCGGGCACTTGCACAAAGCAGGTTCCCTAGCGGGCACTTTTACTATGTAGGATCCCTAGCGGGCACTTGGACTATCTAGGTTCCCTACGGGCACTTGGACTATCTAGGTTCCCTAACGGGCACTTGGACTATGTAGGTTTTCTGCGGGCACTTGGACTATGTAGGTTCCCTATCAGGCTCTTGGACTATGTAGGTTAAATATCGGGCACTTGGACTATCTAGGTTAACTAGAGGGCACGTGGACTATCTAAGTTAATTAGCGGGCACTTGTACAATGCAGGTTCCCTAGCGGGCATTTTGAGTATGTAGGTTCCCTAGCGGGCACTTGGACTATATAAGTTCCCTAACGGGCACTTGGAATATATAGGTTCCCTATCGGGCACTTGGACTATGTAGGTTCCTCAGCGGGCACTTGGACTATGTAGGTTCCCTATTGGGCATTGGACTATGTAGGTTAACTAGCAGGACCTTGGACTATCTAAGATACCTAGCGGGCACTTGGACTATGTAGTTTAACTAGCGGACACTTGGACAATCTAGGTTACCAAGCGGGCACTTGAACTATGTACATACCTTGGCGGGCACTTGGACTATCTAGGTTACCTAGCGGGCACTTGGACTATGTACGTCCCCTAGCGGGCACTTGGACTATCTGGGTTAACTAGAGGGCCCTTGGACTATGTAGGTTAACTAGCGGGCACTTGGATTATCTAGGTTAACTAGCGGGCACTTAGACGATCTAGGTTAACTAGCGGGCACTTGGACTATCTAGGTTAACTAACGGGCCCTTATACTATCTAGGTTTACTAGCGGGCACTTGGACTATCTAGGTTAACTAGCGGGCACTTGGACTATGTAGTTTCCCTAGTGGGCTTTGGATTATTTAGGTTACCTAGTGGGCACTTGGACTATGTAGGTTACCTAGCAGGCACTTGGACTATCTAGATTAACGAAATGGCACTAGGACTATGTAGGTTACCTAGCGGGCACTTGTATTATCTAGGTTAGCTAACAGGAACTTGGAATATCTAGGTTACCTAGCAGGCACTTGGACTATGGAGGTTACCTTGCGGGCACTTGTACTATCTAGGTTACCTAACGGGAACTTGGACTATGTAGGTTAACTAGCATACACTTGGACGATCTAGGTTAACTAGCGGGCACTTGGAATATCTAGGTTAACTAGCGGGCCCTTGGACTATGTAGGTTAACTAGCAGGCACTTGGACTATGTAGGTTAACTAGCGGGAACTTGGACTATCTAGGTTAACTAGCTGACCTTGGACTATGTAGGTTAACTATTGGGCACTTGGACTATCTAGGTTAACTAGCGGGAACTTGCACAAAGCAGGTTCCCTAGCGGGCACTTTTACTATGTAGGTTCCCTAGCGGGCACTTGGACTATATAGGTTCCCTACGGGCACTTGGACTATGTAGGTTACCTAGGGGGCACTTGTATTATCTAGGTTAGCTAACAGGAACTTGGAATATCTAGGTTACCTAGCGGGCACTTGGACTATGGAGGTTACCTTGCGGGCACTTGTACTATCTAGGTTACCTAACGGGAACTTGGACTATGTAGGTTAACTAGCATACACTTGGACGATCTAGGTTAACTAGCGGGCACTTGGAATATCTAGGTTAACTAGCGGGCCCTTGGACTATGTAGGTTAACTAGCAGGCACTTGGACTATGTAGGTTAACTAGCGGGAACTTGGACTATCTAGGTTAACTAGCTGACCTTGGACTATGTAGCTTAACTATCGGGCACTTGGTCTATCTAAGTTAACTAGCGGGCACGTGGAACATCTAGGTTAATTAGCGGGCACTTGTACAATGCAGGTTCCCTAGCGGGCATTTTGAGTATGTAGGTTCCCTAGCAGGCACTTGGACTATCTAGGTTCCCTAACGGGCACTTGGAATATGTAGGTTCCTCAGCGGGCACTTGGACTATGTAGGTTCCCTATCGGACATTGGACTATGTAGGTTAACTAGCAGGACCTTGGACTATGTAGGTAAACTACGGGCACTCGGACAGTTCCGGTTACCTAGCTTGCACTTGGACTTCTAGGTTAACCAATGGGCACTTGGACTATGTATGTTGCATAGCGGGCAATTGGATTATGTAGGTTAGGTAACGGGCACTTGGACAATCTAGGTTACCTAGCAGGAACTTGGACTATTTAGGTTACCTAGCGGGCACTTGGACTATCTAGGTTACCTAACGGGCATTTGGACTATCTTGATTTCTTAGCGGGGACTTGGACTATATAGGTTACCTAGCGGGACCTTGGACTATGTAGGTTACCTAGCAGGCACTTGGACAATCTAGGTTAACGAAATTGCACTTGGACTATGTAGGTTACCTAGCGGGCACTTGGATTATCTAAGTTAGCTAACAGGAACTTGGAATATCTAGGTAACCTAGCGGGCACTTGGACTATGGAGGTTACCTTGCGGGGACTTGTACTATCTAGGTTACCTAACGGGAACTTGGACTATGTAGGTTAACTAGCATACACTTGGACGATCTAGGTTAACTAGCGGGCACTTGGAATATCTAGGTTAACTAACGGGGCCTTGGACTATGTAGGTTAACTAGCAGGCACTTGGACAATGTAGGTTAACTAGCGGGCACTTGGACTATCTAGGTTACCTAGCGGGCACTTGGACTATGTACGTCCCCTAGCAGGCACTTGGACTATCTAGGTTAACTGGAGGGCCCTTGGACTATGTAGGTTAACTAGCGGGCACTTGGATTATCTAGGTTAACTAGCGGGCACTTAGACGATCTAGGTTAACTAGCGGGCACTTGGACTATCTAGGTTAACTAGCGGGCACTTGGACTATCTAGATTAACTAACGGGCCCTTATACTATCTAGGTTTACTAGCGGTCACTTGGACTATCTAGGTTACCTAGCGGGCACTTGGACTATGTACGTTCCCTAGCGGGCACTTGGACTATGTACGTTTCCTAGCGGGTACTTGGACTATCTATGTTAACTAGCGGGCACTTGGACTATGTAGGTTCCCTAGCGGGCACTTGGTCTATCTAGGTTAACTAGTGGGCACTTGGACTATCTATTTTAAGTAGTGAGCACTTGGACTATCTAGGTTAACTAGCGGACATTTGGACTATTAGGGTCCCTAGCGGGCATTTGGACTATATTGGTTACCTAGGGCGCACTTGGATTATGTAGGTAAACGAACGGGCACTTGGACTATGTAGGTAACCTAGTGCTCACTTGAACTGTCTAGGTTACCTAGCGGGCACTTGGAGTATGTAGGTTAACTAGGGGGCACTTGGACTACGTAGGTTAACTAGCGGGCCCTTGGACGATGTAGGTTAACTAGCGGGCCCTTGGACTATGTAGGTTAACTAGCGGGCCCTTGGACTATGTAAGTTAGTTAACTAGCGGGCACTTGGACGATCTAGGTTAACTAGCGGATACTTGGACTATGTAGGTTAACTTGCGGGCCCTTAAACTATGTAGATTAACTAGAGGCAGTTGGAGTATCTACGTTAACTAGCGGGCCCTTGGACTATGTAGATTCCCTGGCGGGCACTTGGACTATGTATGTTCCAGAGCGGGCACTTGGACTATGTAGGTTCCCTAGCAGGCACTTGGACTATGTTGGTTCCCTAGCGGGCAATTGTACTATGTAGGTTAACTAGCGGACACTTGGACGATCTAGGTTAACTAGCCGGTACTTGGACTATGTAGGTTAACTAGCGGTCCCTTGAACTATGTAGATAAACTAGCGGCACTTGGACTATCTACGTTAACTAGCGGGCCCTTGGACTATGTAGATTCCCTAGCGGGCACTTGGACTACGTAGGTTCCCTAGTGGGCACTTAGACTCTGTATGTTCCCTAGCGGGCACTTGGACTATATATGTTCCTTATGGACACTTGAACTATGTAAGTTAACTAACGGGCACTTGGACTATGTTGGTTAACTAGCGCGCCCTTGGACTATCTAGGTAACCTAGCGGGCACTTGGGCTATGTAGGTTAACTACCGGGCACTTGCACTATCTAGGTTACCTAACGGGCACTTGGACTATGTACGTTCCCTAGCGGGCACTTGGACTATCTATGTTAACTAGCGGGCACTTGGACTATGTAGGTTAACTAGGGGACACTTGCACTATATAGGTTACCTAGCGGCACTTGGACTATCTAGGTTAACTAGCGGGCACTTGGACTATCTGGGTTAACTAGCGTACACTTGGAATATGTAGGTTCCTTAGCGGGAATTTGGATATCTAGTTTACCTAGCGGGCACTTGGACTATGTAGGTTAACTAGCGGGCCCTTGGACTATCTAGGTTACATAGATGGAACTTGGATTTTATAGGTCACCTTGCGGGCACTTGGACTATGTAGGTTAACCGAGGCACTTGGACGATCTAAGTTAAATAGTGGGCCCTTGGACTATGTAGGTTAACGAACGGGCATTTGGACTATGTAGGTTACCTAGCAGGCACTTGGACTGTCTAGGTTACCTAGCGGGCACTTGGACTATCTAGGTTAACGAACGGGCACTTGGACTATCTAGGTTAACGAAATGGCACTTGGACTATGTAGGTTACCTAGCGGGCACTTGCACTATCTAGGTTACCTAGCGGGCACTTGGACTATGTAGGTTAATTAGCGGGCATTTGGACTATGTAGGTAACCTAGCGGGCACTTGGACAGTCCCGGTTACCTAGCGGGCACTTGGATTTCTAGGTTAACGAATGGGCACTTGGACTATGTATGTTGCATAGCGGGCAATTGGATTATCTAGGTTAGGTAACGGGCACTTGGAATATTTAGGTTACCTAGCGGGAACTTGGACTATCTAGGTTAACTAACGGGCACTTGGACTATGTAGGTTCCCTAGCGGGCCCTTGGACTATGTAAGTTCCCTAGCGGGCACTTGGACTATGTGGGTTCCCTAGCGAGCATTTGGACTATCTAGGTTACGTAACGGGCACTTGGACTATGTGGGTTCCCTAGCGGGCATTTGGACTATCCAGGTTACCTAGCGGGCACTTGGACTATGTACGTTCCCTAGCGGGCACTTGGCCTATTTACGTTTCCTAGCGGGTACTTGGACTATCTATGTTATCTAGCGGGCACTTGGACTATGTAGGTTCCCTATCGGGCACTTGGACTAGATAGGTTCCCTAGCGGGCACTTGGTCTATCTAGGTTAACTAGTGGGCACTTGGACTATCTATGTTAAGTAGCGAGCACTTGGACTATCTAGGTTAACTAGTGGGCATTTGGACTATTAGGGTCCCTAGCGGGCATTTGGACTATATTGGTTACCTAGCGGGCACTTGGATTATGTAGGTAAACGAACGGGCACTTGGACTATGTAGGTAACCTAGTGCTCACTTGAACTGTCTAGGTTACCTAGCGGGCACTTGGAGTATGTAGGTTAACTAGGGGGCACTTGGACTACGTAGGTTAACTGGTGGGCCCTTGGACGATGTAGGTTAACTAGCAGGCCCTTGGACTATGTAGGTTAACTAGCGGGCCCTTGGACTATGTAAGTTAACTAGCGGGCACTTGGACGATCTAGGTTAACTGGCGGATACTTGGACTATGTAGGTTAACTTGCGGGCCCTTAGACTATGTAGATTAACTAGAGGCACTTGGAGTATCTACGTTAACTACCGGGCCCTTGGACTATGTAGATTCCCTAGCGGGCACTTGGACTATGTATGTTCCAGAGCGGGCACTTGGACTATGTAGGTTCCCTAGCAGGCACTTGGACTATGTAGGTTCCTTAGCGGGCACTTGTACTATGTAGGTTAACTAGGGGACACTTGCTCTATATAGGTTACCTAGCGGCACTTGGACTATCTAGGTTAACTAGCGGGCACTTGGAATATCTGGGTTAACTAGCGTGCACTTGGACTATGTAGGTTCCTTAGCGAGAATTTGGATATCTAGTTTACCTAGCGGGCACTGGGACTATGTACGTCCCCTAGAGGGCACTTGGACTATTTAGGTTAACTAGAAGGCCCTTGTACTATGTAGGTTAACTAGCGGGCACTTGGATTATCAAGGTTAACTAGCGGGCACTTAGACGATCTAGGTTAACTAGCGGGCACTTGGACTATCTAGGTTAACTAGCGGGCCCTTATACTATCTAGGTTTACTAGCGGGCACTTGGACTATCTAGGTTACCTAGCGGGCACTTGGACTATGTACGTTCCCTAGCGGGCACTTGGACTATGTACGTTTCCAAGCGGGTACTTGGACTATCTATGTTATCTAGCGGGCACTTGGACTATGTAGGTTCCCTATCGGGCACTTGGACTAGATAGGTTCCCTAGCGGGCACTTGGATTATGTAGGTAAACGAACGGGCACTTGGACTATGTCGGTAACCTAGTGCTCACTTGAACTGTCTAGGTTACCTAGCGGGCACTTGGAGTATGTAGGTTAACTAGGGGGCACTTGGACTACGTAGGTTAACTAGCGGGCCCTTGGACGATGTAGGTTAACTAGTGGGCCCTTGGACTATGTAGGTTAACTAGCGGGCCCTTGGACTATGTAAGTTAACTAGCGGTCACTTGGACGATCTAGGTTGACTAGCGGATACTTGGACTATGTAGGTTAACTTGCGGGCCCTTAAACTATGTAGATTAACTAGAGGCACTTGGAGTATCTTCGTTAACTAGCGGGCCCTTGGACTATGTAGATTCCCTGGCGGGCACTTGGACTATGTATGTTCCAGAGCGGGCAATTGGACTATGTAGGTTCCCTAGCAGGCACTTGGACTATGTAGGTTCCCTAGCGGGCACTTGTACTATGTAGGGTAACTAGCGGACACTTGGACGATCTAGGTTAACTAGCTGGTACTTGGACTATGTAGGTTAACTAGCGGTCCCTTGAACTATGTAGATTAACTAGCGGCACTTGGACTATGTAGATTCCCTAGCGGGCACTTGGACTACGTAGGTTCCCTAGCGGGCACTTAGACTCTGTATGTTCCCTAGCGGGCACTTGGACTATATAGGTTCCTTACGGACACTTGAACTATGTAAGTTAACTAACGGGCACTTGGACTATGTAGGTTAACTAGCGCGCCCTTGGACTATCTAGGTAACCTAGCGGGCACTTGGGCTATGTAGGTTAACTACCGGGCACTTGCACTATCTAGGTTACCTAACGGGCACTTGGACTATGTAAGTTCCCTAGCGGGCACTTGGACTATCTATGTTAACTAGCGGGCACTTGGACTATGTAGGTTAACTAGGGGACACTTGCACTATATAGGTTACCTAGCGGCACTTGGACTATCTAGGTTAACTAGCGGGCACTTGGACTATCTGGGTTAACTAGCGTGCACTTGGACTATGTAGGTTCCTTAGCGGGAATTTGGATATCTAGTTTACCTAGCGGGCACTTGGACTATGTAGGTTAACTAGCGGGCCCTTGGACTATCTAGGTTACATAGATGGAACTTGGATTTTATAGGTCACCTTGCGGGCACTTGGACTATGTAGGTTAACCGAGGCACTTGGACGATCTAAGTTAAATAGTGGGCCCTTGGACTATGTAGGTTAACGAACGGGCATTTGGACTATGTAGGTTACCTAGCAGGCACTTGGACTGTCTAGGTTACCTAGCGGGCACTTGGACTATCTAGGTTAACGAACGGGCACTTGGACTATCTAGGTTAACGAAATGGCACTAGGACTATGTAGGTTACCTAGCGGGCACTTGTATTATCTAGGTTAGCTAACAGGAACTTGGAATATCTAGGTTACCTAGCAGGCACTTGGACTATGTAGGTTACCTTGCGGGCAATTGTACTATCTAGGTTACCTAACGGGAACTTGGACTATGTAGGTTAACTAGCATACACTTGGACGATCTAGGTTAACTAGCGGGCACTTGGAATATCTAGGTTAACTAGCGGGCCCTTGGACTATGTAGGTTAACTAGCAGGCACTTGGACTATGTAGGTTAACTAGCGGGCACTTGGACTATCTATGTTAACTAGCGGGCACTTGCACAAAGCAGGTTCCCTAGCAGGCACTTTTACTATGTAGGTTCCCTAGTGGGCACTTGGACTATGTAGGTTCCCTACGGGCACTTGGACTATCTAGGTTCCCTAACGGGCACTTGGACTATGTAGGTTCCTCTGCGGGCACTTGGACTATGTAGGTTCCCTATCAGGCTCTTGGACTATGTAGGTTAAATATCGGGCACTTGGACTATCTAGGTTAACTAGAGGGCACGTGGACTATCTAAGTTAATTAGCGGGTACTTGTACAATGCAGGTTCCCTAGTGGGCATTTTGAGTATGTAGGTTCCCTAGCGGGCACTTGGACTATATAAGTTCCCTAACGGGCACTTGGAATATATAGGTTCCCTATCGGGCACTTGGACTATGTAGGTTCCTCAGCGGGCACTTGGACTATGTAGGTTCCCTATTGGGCATTGGACTATGTAGGTTAACTAGCAGGACCTTGGACTATCTAAGATACCTAGCGGGCACTTGTACTATGTAGTTTAACTAGCGGACACTTGGACAATCTAGGTTACCAAGCGGGCACTTGAACTATGTACATACCTTGGCGGGCACTTGGACTATCTAGGTTACCTAGCGGGCACTTGGACTATGTACGTCCCCTAGCGGGCACTTGGACTATCTAGGTTAACTAGAAGGCCCTTGTACTATGTAGGTTAACTAGCGGGCACTTGGATTATCAAGGTTAACTAGCGGGCACTTGGATTATCAAGGTTAACTAGCGGGCACTTAGACGATCTAGGTTAACTAGCGGGCACTTGGACTATCTAGGTTAACTAGCGGGCCCTTATACTATCTAGGTTTACTAGCGGGCACTTGGACTATCTAGGTTACCTAGCAGGCACTTGGACTATGTACGTTCCCTACTGGGCACTTGGACTATGTACGTTTCCTAGCGGGTACATGGACTATCTATGTTATCTAGCGGGCACTTGGACTATGTAGGTTCCCTATCGGGCACTTGGACTAGATAGGTTCCCTAGCGGGCACTTGGTCTATCTAGGTTAACTAGTGGGCACTTGGACTATCTATGTTAAGTAGTGAGCACTTGGACTATCTAGGTTAACTAGCGGACATTTGGACTATTAGGGTCCCTAGCAGGCATTTGGACTATATTGGTTACCTAGCGGGCACTTGGATTATGTAGGTAAACGAACGGGCATTTGGACTATGTAGGTAACCTAGTGCTCACATGAACTGTCTTGGTTACCTAGCGGGCACTTGGAGTATGTAGGTTAACTAGGGGGCACTTGGACTACGTAGGTTAACTAGCGGGCCCTTGGATGATGTAGGTTAACTAGCGGGCCCTTGGACTATGTAGGTTAACTAGCGGTCACTTGGACGATCTAGGTTGACTAGCGGATACTTGGACTATGTAGGTTAACTTGCGGGCCCTTAAACTATGTAGATTAACTAGAGGCACTTGGAGTATCTTCGTTAACTAGCGGGCCCTTGGACTATGTAGATTCCCTGGCGGTCCCTTGGACTATGTATGTTCCAGAGCGGGCACTTGGACTATGTAGGTTCCCTAGCGGGCACTTGTACTATGTAGGTTAACTAGCGGACACTTGGACGATCTAGGTTAACTAGCCGGTACTTGGACTATGTAGGTTAACTAGCGGTCCCTTGAACTATGTAGATTAACTAGCGGCACTTGGACTATCTACGTTAACTAGCGGGTCCTTGGACTATGTAGATTCCCTAGCGGGCACTTGGACTACGTAGGTTCCCTAGTGGGCACTTAGACTCTGTATGTTCCCTAGCGGGCACTTGGACTATATATGTTCCTTACGGACACTTGAACTATGTAAGTTAACTAACGGGCACTTGGACTATGTAGGTTAACTAGCGCGCCCTTGGACTATCTAGGTAACCTAGCGGGCACTTGGGCTATGTAGGTTAACTACCGGGCACTTGCACTATCTAGGTTACCTAACGGGCACTTGGACTATGTACGTTCCCTAGCGGGCACTTGGACTATCTATGTTAACTAGCGGGCACTTGGACTATGTAGGTTAACTAGGGGACACTTGCACTATATAGGTTACCTAGCGGCACTTGGACTATCTAGGTTAACTAGCGGGCACTTGGACTATCTGGGTTAACTACCGTGCCCTTGGACTATGTAGGTTCCTTAGCGGGAATTTGGATATCTAGTTTACCTAGCGGGCACTTGGACTATGTAGGTTAACTAGCGGGCCCTTGGACTATCTAGGTTACATAGATGGAACTTGGATTTTATAGGTCACCTTGCGGGCACTTGGACTATGTAGGTTAACCGAGGCACTTGGACGATCTAAGTTAAATAGTGGGCCCTTGGACTATGTAGGTTAACGAACGGGCATTTGGACTATGTAGGTTACCTAGCAGGCACTTGGACTGTCTAGGTTACCTAGCGGGCACTTGGACTATCTAGGTTAACGAACGGGCACTTGGACTATCTAGGTTAACGAAATGGCACTTGGACTATGTAGGTTACCTAGCGGGCACTTGCACTATCTAGGTTACCTAGCGGGCACTTGGACTATGTAGGTTAATTAGCGGGCATTTGGACTATGTAGGTAACCTAGCGGGCACTTGGACAGTCCCGGTTACCTAGCGGGCACTTGGATTTCTAGGTTAACGAATGGGCACTTGGACTATGTATGTTGCATAGCGGGCAATTGGATTATCTAGGTTAGGTAACGGGCACTTGGAATATTTAGGTTACCTAGCGGGAACTTGGACTATCTAGGTTAACTAACGGGCACTTGGACTATGTAGGTTCCCTAGCGGGCCCTTGGACTATGTAAGTTCCCTAGCGGGCACTTGGACTATGTGGGTTCCCTAGCGGGCATTTGGACTATCTAGGTTACGTAACGGGCACTTGGACTATGTGGGTTCCCTAGCGGGCATTTGGACTATCCAGGTTACCCAGCGGGCACTTGGACTATGTACATTCCCTAGCGGGCACTTGGCCTATTTACGTTTCCTAGCGGGTACTTGGACTATCTATGTTATCTAGCGGGCACTTGGACTATGTAGGTTCCCTATCGGGCACTTGGACTAGATAGGTTCCCTAGCGGGCACTTGGTCTATCTAGGTTAACTAGTGGGCACTTGGACTATCTATGTTAAGTAGCGAGCACTTGGACTATCTAGGTTAACTAGTGGGCATTTGGACTATTAGGGTCCCTAGCGGGCATTTGGACTATATTGGTTACCTAGCGGGCACTTGGATTATGTAGGTAAACGAACGGGCACTTGGACTATGTAGGTAACCTAGTGCTCACTTGAACTGTCTAGGTTGCCTAGCGGGCATTTGGAGTATGTAGGTTAACTAGGGGGCACTTGGACTACGTAGGTTAACTGGTGGGCCCTTGGACGATGTAGGTTAACTAGCGGGCCCTTGGACTATGTAGGTTAACTAGCGGGCCCTTGGACTATGTAAGTTAACTAGCGGGCACTTGGACGATCTAGGTTAACTAGCGGATACTTGGACTATGTAGGTTAACTTGCGGGCCCTTAGACTATGTAGATTAACTAGAGGCACTTGGAGTATCTACGTTAACTACCGGGCCCTTGGACTATGTAGATTCCCTAGCGGGCACTTGGACTATGTATGTTCCAGAGCGGGCACTTGGACTATGTAGGTTCCCTAGCAGGCACTTGGACTATGTAGGTTCCCTAGCGGGCACTTGTACTATGTAGGTTAACTAGCGGACACTTGGACGATCTAGGTTAACTAGCCGGTACTTGGACTATGTAGGTTAACTAGCGGTCCCTTGAACTATGTAGATTAACTAGCGGCACTTGGACTATCTACGTTAACTAGCGGGCCCTTGGACTATGTAGATTCCCTAGTGGGCACTTGGACTATGTATGTTCCAGAGCGGGCACTTGGACTATGTAGGTTCTTAGCAGGCACTTGGACTATGTAGGTTCCCTAGCGGGCACTTGTACTATGTAGGTTAACTAGGGGACACTTGCTCTATATAGGTTACCTAGCGGCACTTGGACTATCTAGGTTAACTAGCTGGCACTTGGAATATCTGGGTTAACTAGCGTGCACTTGGACTATGTAGGTTCCTTAGCGAGAATTTGGATATCTAGTTTACCTAGCGGGCACTGGGACTATGTACGTCCCCTAGAGGGCACTTGGACTATTTAGGTTAACTAGAAGGCCCTTGTACTATGTAGGTTAACTAGCGGGCACTTGGATTATCAAGGTTAACTAGCGGGCACTTAGACGATCTAGGTTAACTAGCGGGCACTTGGACTATCTAGGTTAACTAGCGGGCCCTTATACTATCTAGGTTTACTAGCGGGCACTTGGACTACCTAGGTTACCTAGCGGGCACTTGGACTATGTACGTTCCCTAGCGGGCACTTGGACTATGTACGTTTCCTAGCGGGTACTTGGACTATCTATGTTATCTAGCGGGCACTTGGACTATGTAGGTTCCCTATCGGGCACTTGGACTAGATAGGTTCCCTAGTGGGCACTTGGTCTATCTAGGTTAACTAGTGGGCACTTGGACTATCTATGTTAAGTAGCGAGCACTTGGACTATCTAGGTTAACTAGCGGACATTTGGACTATTAGGGTCCCTAGCGGGCATTTGGACTATATTGGTTACCTAGCGGGCACTTGGATTATGTAGGTAAACGAACGGGCACTTGGACTATGTCGGTAACCTAGTGCTCACTTGAACTGTCTAGGTTACCTAGCGGGCACTTGGAGTATGTAGGTTAACTAGGGGGCACTTGGACTACGTAGGTTAACTAGCGGGCCCTTGGACTATGTAGGTTACCTAGCAGGCACTTGGACTATGTAGGTTCCCTAGCGGGCACTTGTACTATGTAGGTTAACTAGCGGACACTTGGACGATCTAGGTTAACTAGCCGGTACTTGGACTATGTAGGTTAACTAGCGGTCCCTTGAACTATGTAGATTAACTAGCGGCACTTGGACTATCTACGTTAACTAGCGGGCCCTTGGACTATGTAGATTCCCTAGCGGGCACTTGGACTACGTAGGTTCCCTAGTGGGCACTTAGACTCTGTATGTTCCCTAGCGGGCACTTGGACTATATATGTTCCTTACGGACACTTGAACTATGTAAGTTAACTAACGGGCACTTGGACTATGTAGGTTAACTAGCGCGCCCTTGGACTATCTAGGTAACCTAGCGGGCACTTGGGCTATGTAGGTTAACTACCGGGCACTTGCACTATCTAGGTTACCTAACGGGCACTTGGACTATGTACGTTCCCTAGCGGGCACTTGGACTATCTATGTTAACTAGCGGGCACTTGGACTATGTAGGTTAACTAGGGGACACTTGCACTATATAGGTTACCTAGCGGCACTTGGACTATCTAGGTTAACTAGCGGGCACTTGGACTATCTGGGTTAACTAGCGTGCACTTGGACTATGTAGGTTCCTTAGCGGGAATTTGGATATCTAGTTTACCTAGCGGGCACTTGGACTATGTAGGTTAACTAGCGGGCCCTTGGACTATCTAGGTTACATAGATGGAACTTGGATTTTATAGGTCACCTTGCGGGCACTTGGACTATGTAGGTTAACCGAGGCACTTGGACGATCTAAGTTAAATAGTGGGCCCTTGGACTATGTAGGTTAACGAACGGGCATTTGGACTATGTAGGTTACCTAGCAGGCACTTGGACTGTCTAGGTTACCTAGCGGGCACTTGGACTATCTCGGTTAACGAACGGGCACTTGGACTATCTAGGTTAACTAGCGGGCACTAGGACTATGTAGGTTACCTAGCGGGCACTTGTATTATCTAGGTTAGCTAACAGGAACTTGGAATATCTAGGTTACCTAGCAGGCACTTGGACTATGGAGGTTACCTTGCGGGCAATTGTACTATCTAGGTTACCTAACGGGAACTTGGACTATGTACGTTAACTAGCATACACTTGGACGATCTAGGTTAACTAGCGGGCACTTGGAATATCTAGGTTAACTAGCGGGCCCTTGGACTATGTAGGTTAACTAGCAGGCACTTGGACTATGTAGGTTAACTAGCGGGAACTTGGACTATCTAGGTTAACTAGCTGACCTTGGACTATGTAGGTTAACTATCGGGCACTTGGACTATCTAGGTTAACTAGCGGGCACTTGGACTATCTATGTTAACTAGCGGGCACTTGCACAAAGCAGGTTCCCTAGCGGGCACTTTTACTATGTAGGTTCCCTAGCGGGCACTTGGAATATATAGGTTCCCTACGGGCACTTGGACTATCTAGGTTCCCTAACGGGCACTTGGACTATGTAGGTTCCTCTGCGGGCACTTGGACTATGTAGGTTCCCTATCAGGCTCTTGGACTATGTAGGTTAAATATCGGGCACTTGGACTATCTAGGTTAACTAGAGGGCACGTGGACTATCTAAGTTAATTAGCGGGCACTTGTACAATGCAGGTTCCCTAGCGGGCATTTTGAGTATGTAGGTTCCCTAGCGGGCACTTGGACTATATAAGTTCCCTAACGGGCACTTGGAATATATAGGTTCCCTATCGGGCACTTTGACTATGTAGGTTCCTCAGCGGGCACTTGGACTATGTAGGTTCCCTATTGGGCATTGGACTATGTAGGTTAACTAGCAGGACCTTGGACTATCTAAGATACCTAGCGGGCACATGGACTATGTAGTTTAACTAGCGGACACTTGGACAATCTAGGTTACCAAGCGGGCACTTGAACTATGTACATACCTTGGCGGGCACTTGGACTATCTAGGTTACCTAGCGGGCACTTGGACTATGTACGTCCCCTAGCGGGCACTTGGACTATCTAGGTTAACTAGAAGGCCCTTGTACTATGTAGGTTAACTAGCGGGCACTTGGATTATCAAGGTTAACTAGCGGGCACTTAGACGATCTAGGTTAACTAGCGGGCACTTGGACTATCTAGGTTAACTAGCGGGCCCTTATACTATCTAGGTTTACTAGCGGGCACTTGGACTATCTAGGTTACCTAGCGGGCACTTGGACTATGTACGTTCCCTAGCGGGGACTTGGACTATGTACGTTTCCTAGCGGGTACTTGGACTATCTATGTTATCTAGCGGGCACTTGGACTATGTAGGTTCCCTATCGGGCCCTTGGACTAGATAGGTTCCCTAGCGGGCACTTGGTCTTTCTAGGTTAACTAGTGGGCACTTGGACTATCTATGTTAAGTAGTGAGCACTTGGACTATCTAGGTTAACTAGCGGACATTTGGACTATTAGGGTCCCTAGCGGGCATTTGGACTATATTGGTTACCTAGCGGGCACTTGGATTATGTAGGTAAACGAACGGGCACTTGGACTATGTAGATAACCTAGTGCTCACTTGAACTGTCTAGGTTACCTAGCGGGCACTTGGAGTATGTAGGTTAACTAGGGGGCACTTGGACTACGTAGGTTAACTAGCGGGCCCTTGGACGATGTAGGTTAACTAGCGGGCCCTTGGACTATGTAGGTTAACTAGCGGGCCCTTGGACTATGTAAGTTAACTAGCGGTCACTTGGACGATCTAGGTTGACTAGCGGATACTTGGACTATGTAGGTTAACTTCGGGCCCTTAAACTATGTAGATTAACTAGAGGCACTTGGAGTATCTTCGTTAACTAGCGGGCCCTTGGACTATGTAGATTCCCTGGCGGGCACTTGGACTATGTATGTTCCAGAGCGGGCACTTGGACTATGTAGGTTCCCTAGCAGGCACTTGGACTATGTAGGTTCCCTAGCGGGCACTTGTACTATGTAGGTTAACTAGCGGACACTTGGACGATCTAGGTTAACTAGCCGGTACTTGGACTATGTAGGTTAACTAGCGGTCCCTTGAACTATGTAGATTAACTAGCGGCACTTGGACTATCTACGTTAACTAGCGGGCCCTTGGACTATGTAGATTCCCTAGCGGGCACTTGGACTACGTAGGTTCCCTAGCGGGCACTTAGACGCTGTATGTTCCCTAGCGGGCACTTGGACTATATATGTTCCTTACGGACACTTGAACTATGTAAGTTAACTAACGGGCACTTCGACTATGTAGGTTAACTAGCGCGCCCTTGGACTATCTAGGTAACCTAGCGGGCACTTGGGCTATGTAGGTTAACTACCGGGCACTTGCACTATCTAGGTTACCTAACGGGCACTTGGACTATGTAAGTTCCCTAGCGGGCACTTGGACTATCTATGTTAACTAGCGGGCACTTGGACTATGTAGGTTAACTAGGGGACACTTGCACTATATAGGTTACCTAGCGGCACTTGGACTATCTAGGTTAACTAGCGGGCACTTGGACTATCTGGGTTAACTAGCGTGCACTTGGACTATGTAGGTTCCTTAGCGGGAATTTGGATATCTAGTTTACCTAGCGGGCACTTGGACTATGTAGGTTAACTAGCTGGCCCTTGGACTATCTAGGTTACATAGATGGAACTTGGATTTTATAGGTCACCTTGCGGGCACTTGGACTATGTAGGTTAACCGAGGCACTTGGACGATCTAAGTTAAATAGTGGGCCCTTGGACTATGTAGGTTAACGAACGGGCATTTGGACTATGTAGGTTACCTAGCAGGCAATTGGACTGTCTAGGTTACCTAGCGGGCACTTGGACTATCTAGGTTAACGAACGGGCACTTGGACTATCTAGGTTAACGAAATGGCACTAGGACTATGTAGGTTACCTAGCGGGCACTTGTATTATCTAGGTTAGCTAACAGGAACTTGGAATATCTAGGTTACCTAGCAGGCACTTGGACTATGGAGGTTACCTTGCGGGCAATTGTACTATCTAGGTTACCTAACGGGAACTTGGACTATGTACGTTAACTAGCATACACTTGGACGATCTAGGTTAACTAGCGGGCACTTGGAATATCTAGGTTAACTAGCGGGCCCTTGGACTATGTAGGTTAACTAGCAGGCACTTGGACTATGTAGGTTAACTAGCGGGAACTTGGACTATCTAGGTTAACTAGCTGACCTTGGACTATGTAGGTTAACTATCGGGCACTTGGACTATCTATGTTAACTAGCGGGCACTTGCACAAAGCAGGTTCCCTAGCGGGCACTTTTACTATGTAGGTTCCCTAGCGGGCACTTGGACTATCTAGGTTCCCTACGGGCACTTGGACTATCTAGGTTCCCTAACGGGCACTTGGACTATGTAGGTTCCTCTGCGGGCACTTGGACTATGTAGGTTCCCTATCAGGCTCTTGGACTATGTAGGTTAAATATCGGGCACTTGGACTATCTAGGTTAACTAGAGGGCACGTGGACTATCTAAGTTAATTAGCGGGTACTTGTACAATGGAGGTTCCCTAGCGGGCATTTTGAGTATGTAGGTTCCCTAGCGGGCACTTGGACTATATAAGTTCCCTAACGGGCACTTGGAATATATAGGTTCCCTATCGGGCACTTGGACTATGTAGGTTCCTCAGCGGGCACTTGGACTATGTAGGTTCCCTATTGGGCATTGGACTATGTAGGTTAACTAGCAGGACCTTGGACTATCTAAGATACCTAGCGGGCACTTGGACTATGTAGTTTAACTAGCGGACACTTGGACAATCTAGGTTACCAAGCGGGCACTTGAACTATGTACATACCTTGGCGGGCACTTGGACTATCTAGGTTACCTAGCGGGCACTTGGACTATGTACGTCCCCTAGCGGGCACTTGGACTATCTGGGTTAACTAGAGGGCCCTTGGACTATGTAGGTTAACTAGCGGGCACTTGGACTATCTAGGTTAACTAGCGGGCACTTGGACTATCTAGATTAACTAACGGGCCCTTATACTATCTAGGTTTACTAGCGGGCACTTGGACTATCTAGGTTAACTAGCGGGCACTTGGACTATGTAGTTTCCCTAGTGGGCATTTGGATTATTTAGGTTACCTAGTGGGCACTTGGACTATGTAGGTTACCTAGCAGGCACTTGGACTATCTAGGTTAACGAAATGGCACTTGGACTATGTATGTTACCTAGCGGCCACTTGGATTATCTAGGTTAGCTAAGAGGAACTTGGAATATCTATGTTACCTAGCGGGCATTTGGACTATGGAGGTTACCTTGCGGGCACTTGTACTATGTAGGTTACCTAACGGGAACTTGGACTATGTAGGTTAACTAGCATACACTTGGACGATCTAGGTTAACTAGCGGGCACTTGGAATATCTAGGTTAACTAGCGGGCCCTTGGACTATGTAGGTTAACTAGCAGGCACTTGGACTATCTAGGTTAACTAGCTGACCTTGGACTAATAGGTTAACTATTGGGCCCTTCGGCTATCTAGGTTAACTAGCGGGCACTTGGACTATCTAGGTTAACTAGTGGGCACTTGCACAAAGCAGGTTCCCTAGCGGGCACTTTTACTATGTAGGCTCCCTAGCGGGCACTTGGACTATATAGTTTCCTTACGGGCACTTGGACTATCTAGGTTCCGTAACGGGCACTTGGACTATGTAGGTTCCTCTGCGGGCACTTGGACTATGTACGTTCCCTATCAGGCACTTGGACTATGTAGGTTAACTATCGGGCACTTGGACTATCTAGGTTAACTAGCGGGCACGTGGAATATCTAGGTAAATTAGCGGGCACTTGTACAATGCAGGTTCCCTAGCGGGCATTTTGAGTATGTAGGTTCCCTAGCGGGCACTTGGACTATCTAGGTTCCGTAACGGGCACTTGGAATATGTAGGTTCCCTATCGGGCACTTGGACTATGTAGGTTCCTCGGGGGGGCACTTGGACTATGTAGGTTCCCTATCGGGCATTGGACTATGTAGGTTAACTAGCAGGACCTTGGACTATCTAGTTTACCTAGCGGGCACTTGGACTATGTAGGTTAACTAGCGGACACTTGGACAATCTAGGTTACCAAGCGGGCACTTGAACTATGTACATACCTTGGCGGGCACTTGGACTATCTAGGTTACCTAGCGGGCACTTGGACTATGTACGTCCCCTAGCGGGCACTTGGACTATTTAGGTTAACTAGAAGGCCCTTGTACTATGTAGGTTAACTAGCGGGCACTTGGATTATCTAGGTTAACTAGCGGGCACTTAGACGATCTAGGTTAACTAGCGGGCACTTGGACTATCTAGGTTAACTAGTGGGCACTTGGACTATCTAGATTAACTAACGGGCCCTTATACTATCTAGGTTTACTAGCGGTCACTTGGACTATCTAGGTTACCTAGCGGGCACTTGGACTATGTACGTTCCCTAGCGGGCACTTGGACTATGTACGTTTCCTAGCGGGTACTTGGACTATCTATGTTATCTAGCGGGCACCTGGACTATGTAGGTTCCCTATCGGGCACTTGGACTAGATAGGTTCCCTAGCGGGCACTTGGTCTATCTAGGTTAACTAGTGGGCACTTGGACTATCTATGTTAAGTAGCGAGCACTTGGACTATCTAGGTTAACTAGTGGGCATTTGGACTATTAGGGTCCCTAGCGGGCATTTGGACTATATTGGTTACCTAGCGGGCACTTGGATTATGTAGGTAAACGAACGGGCACTTGGACTATGTAGGTAACCTAGTGCTCACTTGAACTGTCTAGGTTACCTATCGGGCACTTGGAGTATGTAGGTTAACTACGGGGCACTTGGACTATGTAGGTTAACTAGCGGGCCCTTGGACGATGTAGGTTAACTAGCGGGCCCTTGGACTATGTAGGTTAACTAGCGGGAACTTGGACGATCTAGGTTAACTAGCGGATACTTAGACTATGTAGGTTAACTTGCGGGCCCTTAAACTATGTAGATTAACTAGAGGCAGTTGGAGTATCTACGTTAACTAGCGGGCCCTTGGACTATGTAGATTCCCTGGCGGGCACTTGGACTATGTATGTTCCAGAGCGGGCACTTGGACTATGTAGGTTCCCTAGCGGGCACTTGTACTATGTAGGTTAACTAGCGGACACTTGGACGATCTAGGTTAACTAGCCGGTACTTGGACTATGTAGGTTAACTAGCGGTCCCTTGAACTATGTAGATTAACTAGCGGCACTTGGACTATCTACGTTAACTAGCGGGCCCTTGGACTATGTAGATTCCCTAGCGGGCACTTGGACTACGTAGGTTCCCTAGCGGGCACTTAGACTCTGTATGTTCCCTAGCGGGCACTTGGACTATATATGTTCCTTATGGACACTTGAACTATGTAAGTTAACTAACGGGCACTTGGACTATGTTGGTTAACTAGCGCGCCCTTGGACTATCTAGGTAACCTAGCGGGCACTTGGGCTATGTAGGTTAACTACCGGGCACTTGCACTATCTAGGTTACCTAACGGGCACTTGGACTATGTACGTTCCCTAGCGGGCACTTGGACTATCTATGTTAACTAGCGGGCACTTGGACTATGTAGGTTAACTAGGGGACACTTGCACTATATAGGTTACCTAGCGGCACTTGGACTATCTAGGTTAACTAGCGGGCACTTGGACTATCTGGGTTAACTAGCGTGCACTTGGACTATGTAGGTTCCTTAGCGGGAATTTGGATATCTAGTTTACCTAGCGGGCACTTGGACTATGTAGGTTAACTAGCGGGCCCTTGGACTATCTAGGTTACATAGATGGAACTTGGATTTTATAGGTCACCTTGCGGGCACTTGGACTATGTAGGTTAACCGAGGCACTTGGACGATCTAAGTTAAATAGTGGGCTCTTGGACTATGTAGGTTAACGAACGGGCATTTGGACTATGTAGGTTACCTAGCAGGCACTTGGACTGTCTAGGTTACCTAGCGGGCACTTGGACTATCTAGGTTAACGAACGGGCACTTGGACTATCTAGGTTAACTAGCGGGCACTTGGAATATGTAGGTTACCTAGCGGGCACTTGCACTATCTAGGTTACCTAGCGGGCACTTGGACTATGTAGGTTAATTAGCGGGCATTTGGACTATGTAGGTAACCTAGCGGGCACTTGGACAGTCCCGGTTACCTAGCGGGCACTTGGATTTCTAGGTTAACGAATGGGCACTTGGACTATGTATGTTGCATAGCGGGCAATTGGATTATCTAGGTTAGGTAACGGGCACTTGGAATATTTAGGTTACCTAGCGGGAACTTGGACTATCTAGGTTAACTAACGGGCACTTGGACTATGTAGGTTCCCTAGCGGGCCCTTGGACTATGTAAGTTCCCTAGCGGGCACTTGGACTATGTGGGTTCCCTAGCGGGCATTTGGACAATCTAGGTTACGTAACGGGCACTTGGACTATGTGGGTTCCCTAGCGGGCATTTGGACTATCCAGGTTACCTAGCGGGCACTTGGACTATGTACGTTCCCTAGCGGGCACTTGGCCTATGTACGTTTCCTAGCGGGTACTTGGACTATCTATGTTATCTAGCGGGCACTTGGACTATGTAGGTTCCCTATCGGGCACTTGGACTAGATAAGTTCCCTAGCGGGCACTTGGTCTATCTAGGTTAACTAGTGGGCACTTGGACTATCTATGTTAAGTAGCGAGCACTTGGACTATCTAGGTTAACTAGCGGACATTTGGACTATTAGGGTCCCTAGCGGGCATTTGGACTATATTGGTTACCTAGCGGGCACTTGGATTATGTAGGTAAACGAACGGGCACTTGGACTATGTAGGTAACCTAGTGCTCACTTGAACTGTCTAGGTTACCTAGCGGGCACTTGGAGTATGTAGGTTAACTAGGGGGCACTTGGACTACGTAGGTTGACTGGTGGCCCCTTGTACGATGTAGGTTAACTAGCGGGCCCTTGGACTATGTAAGTTAACTAGCGGGCCCTTGGACTATGTAAGTTAACTAGCGGGCACTTGGACGATCTAGGTTAACTAGCGGATACTTGGACTATGTAGGTTAACTTGCGGGCCCTTAGACTATGTAGATTAACTAGAGGCACTTGGAGTATCTACGTTAACTAGCGGGCCCTTGGACTATGTAGATTCCCTAGCGGGCACTTGGACTATGTATGTTCCAGAGCGGGCACTTGGACTATGTAGGTTCCCTAGCAGGCACTTGGACTATGTAGGTTCCCTAGCGGGCACTTGTACTATGTAGGTTAACTAGGGGACACTTGCTCTATATAGGTTACCTAGCGGCACTTGGACTATCTAGGTTAACTAGCGGGCACTTGGAATATCTGGGTTAACTAGCGTGCACTTGGACTATGTAGGTTCCTTAGCGAGAATTTGGATATCTAGTTTACCTAGCGGGCACTGGGACTATGTACGTCCCCTAGAGGGCACTTGGACTATTTAGGTTAACTAGAAGGCCCTTGTACTATGTAGGTTAACTAGCGGGCACTTGGATTATCAAGGTTAACTAGCGGGCACTTAGACGATCTAGGTTAACTAGCGGGCACTTGGACTATCTAGGTTAAATAGCGGGCCCTTATACTATCTAGGTTTACTAGCGGGCACTTGGACTATCTAGGTTACCTAGCGGGCACTTGGACTATGTACGTTCCCTAGCGGGCACTTGGACTATGTACGTTTCCTAGAGGGTACTTGGACTATCTATGTTATCTAGCGGGCACTTGGACTATGTAGGTTCCCTATCGGGTACTTGGACTAGATAATTTCCCTAGCGGGCACTTGGTCTATCTAGGTTAACTAGTGGGCACTTGGACTATCTATGTTAAATAGCGAGCACTTGGACTATCTAGGTTAACTAGCGGACATTTGGACTATTAGGGTCCCTAGCGGGCATTTGGACTATATTGGTTACCTAGCAGGCACTTGGATTATGTAGGTAAACGAACGGGCACTTGGACTATGTAGGTAACCTAGTGCTCACTTGAACTGTCTAGGTTACCTAGCGGGCACTTGGAGTATGTAGGTTAACTAGGGGGCACTTGGACTACGTAGGTTAACTAGCGGGCCCTTGGACGATGTAGGTTAACTAGTGGGCCCTTGGACTATGTAGGTTAACTAGCGGGCCCTTGGACTATGTAAGTTAACTAGCGGTCACTTGGACGATCTAGGTTGACTAGCGGATACTTGGACTATGTAGGTTAACTTGCGGGCCCTTAAACTATGTAGATTAACTAGAGGCACTTGGAGTATCTTCGTTAACTAGCGGGCCCTTGGACTATGTAGATTCCCTGGCGGGCACTTGGACTATGTATGTTCCAGAGTGGGCACTTGGACTATGTAGGTTCCCTAGCAGGCACTTGGACTATGTAGGTTCCCTAGCGGGCACTTGTACTATGTAGGTTAACTAGCGGACACTTGGACGATCTAGGTTAACTAGCCGGTACTTGGACTATGTAGGTTAACTAGCGGTCCCTTGAACTATGTAGATTAACTAGCGGCACTTGGACTATCTACGTTAACTAGCGGGCCCTTGGACTATGTAGATTCCCTAGCGGGCACTTGGACTACGTAGGTTCCCTAGCGGGCACTTAGACTCTGTATGTTCCCTAGCGGGCACTTGGACTATATATGTTCCTTACGGACACTTGAACTATGTAAGTTAACTAACGGGCACTTGGACTATGTAGGTTAACTAGCGCGCCCTTGGACTATCTAGGTAACCTAGCGGGCACTTGGGCTATGTAGGTTAACTACCGGGCACTTGCACTATCTAGGTTACCTAACGGGCACTTGGACTATGTACGTTCCCTAGCGGGCACTTGGACTATCTATGTTAACTAGCGGGCACTTGGACTATGTAGGTTAACTAGGGGACATTTGCACTATATAGGTTACCTAGCGGCACTTGGACTATCTAGGTTAACTAGCGGGCACTTGGACTATGTAGGTTCCTTAGCGGGAATTTGGATATCTAGTTTACCTAGCGGGCACTTGGACTATGTAGGTTAACTAGCGGGCCCTTGGACTATCTAGGTTACATAGATGGAACTTGGATTTTATAGGTCACCTTGCGGGCACTTGGACTATGTAGGTTAACCGAGGCACTTGGACGATCTAAGTTAAATAGTGGGCCCTTGGACTATGTAGGTTAACGAACGGGCATTTGGACTATGTAGGTTACCTAGCAGGCACTTGGACTGTCTAGGTTACCTAGCGGGCACTTGGACTATCTAGGTTAGCGAACGGGCACTTGGACTATCTAGGTTAACGAAATGGCACTAGGACTATGTAGGTTACCTAGCGGGCACTTGTATTATCTAGGTTAGCTAACAGGAACTTGGAATATCTAGGTTACCTAGCAGGCACTTGGACTATGGAGGTTACCTTGCGGGCAATTGTACTATCTAGGTTACCTAACGGGAACTTGGACTATGTAGGTTAACTAGCATACACTTGGACGATCTAGGTTAACTAGTGGGCACTTGGAATATCTAGGTTAACTAGCGGGCCCTTGGACTATGTAGGTTAACTAGCAGGCACTTGGACTATGTAGGTTAACTAGCGGGAACTTGGACTATCTAGGTTAACTAGCTGACCTTGGACTATGTAGGTTAACTATCGGGCACTTGGACTATCTAGGTTAACTAGCGGGCACTTGGACTATCTATGTTAACTAGCGGGCACTTGCACAAAGCAGGTTCCCTAGCGGGAACTTTTACTATGTAGGTTCCCTAGCGGGCACTTGGACTATCTAGGTTCCCTACGGGCACTTGGACTATCTAGGATCCCTAACGGGCACTTGGACTATGTAGGTTCCTCTGCGGGCACTTGGACTATGTAGGTTCCCTATCAGGCTCTTGGACTATGTAGGTTAAATATCGGGCACTTGGACTATCTAGGTTAACTAGAGGGCACGTGGACTATCTAAGTTAATTAGCGGGCACTTGTACAATGCAGGTTCCCTAGCGGGCATTTTGAGTATGTAGGTTCCCTAGCGGGCACTTGGACTATATAAGTTCCCTAACGGGCACTTGGAATATATAGTTTCGCTAACGGGCACTTGGATTATGTAGGTTCCTCAGCGGGCACTTGGACTATGTAGGTTCCCTATTGGGCATTGGACTATGTAGGTTAACTAGCAGGCACTTGGACTGTCTAGGTTACCTAGCGGGCACTTGGACTATCTAGGTTAGCGAACGGGCACTTGGACTATCTAGGTTAACGAAATGGCACTAGGACTATGTAGGTTACCTAGCGGGCACTTGTATTATCTAGGTTAGCTAACAGGAACTTGGAATATCTAGGTTACCTAGCAGGCACTTGGACTATGGAGGTTACCTTGCGGGCAATTGTACTATCTAGGTTACCTAACGGGAACTTGGACTATGTAGGTTAACTAGCATACACTTGGACGATCTAGGTTAACTAGCGGGCACTTGGAATATCTAGGTTAACTAGCGGGCCCTTGGACTATGTAGGTTAACTAGCAGGCACTTGGACTATGTAGGTTAACTAGCGGGAACTTGGACTATCTAGGTTAACTAGCTGACCTTGGTCTATGTAGGTTAACTATCGGGCACTTGGACTATCTAGGTTAACTAGCGGGCACTTGGACTATCTAGGTTAATTAGCGGGCACTTGCACAAAGCAGGTTCCCTAGCGGGCACTTTTACTATGTAGGTTCCCTAGCGGGCACTTGGACTATCTAGGTTCCCTACGAGCACTTGGACTATCTAGGTTCCCTAACGGGCACTTGGACTATGTAGGTTCCTCTGCGGGCACTTGGACTATGTAGGTTCCCTATCAGGCTCTTGGACTATGTAGGTTAAATATCGGGCACTTGGACTATCTAAGTTAACTAGAGGGCACGTGGACTATCTAAGTTAATTAGCGGGTACTTGTACAATGCAGGTTCCCTAGTGGGCCTTTTGAGTATGTAGCTTCCCTAGCGGGCACTTGGACTATATAAGTTCCCTAACGGGCACTTGGAATATATAGGTTCGCTATCGGGCACTTGGACTATGTAGGTTCCTCAGCGGGCACTTGGACTATGTAGGTTCCCTATTGGGCATTGGACTATGTAGGTTAACTAGCAGGACCTTGGACTATCTAAGATACCTAGCGGGCACTTGGACTATGTAGTTTAACTAGCGGACACTTGGACAATCTAGGTTACCAAGCGGGCACTTGAACTATGTACATACCTTGGCGGGCACTTGGACTATCTAGGTTACCTAGCGGGCACTTGGACTATGTACGTGCCCTAGCGGGCACTTGGACTATCTAGGTTAACTAGAGGGCCCTTGGACTATGTAGGTTAACTAGCGGGCACTTGGATTATCTAGGATAACTGGCGGGCACTTAGACGATCTAGGTTAACTAGCGGGCACTTGGACTATCTAGGTTAACTAACGGGCCCTTATACTATCTAGGTTTACTAGCGGGCACTTGGACTATCTAGGTTAACTAGCGGGCACTTGGGCTATGTAGTTTCCCTAGTGGGCTTTGGATTATTTAGGTTACCTAGTGGGCACTTGGACTATGTAGGTTACCTAGCAGGCACTTGGACTATCTAGGTTAACGAAATGGCACTAGGACTATGTAGGTTACCTAGCGGGCACTTGTATTATCTTGGTTAGCTAACAGGAACTTGGAATATCTAGGTTACCTAGCAGGCACTTGGACTATGGAGGTTACCTTGCGGGCACTTGTACTATCTAGGTTACCTAACGGGAACTTGGACTATGTAGGTTAACTAGCATACACTTGGACGATCTAGGTTAACTAGCGGGCACTTGGAATATCTAGGTTAACTAGCGGGCCCTTGGACTATGTAGGTTAACTAGCAGGCACTTGGACTATGTAGGTTAACTAGCGGGAACTTGGACTATCTAGGTTAACTAGCTGACCTTGGACTATGTAGGTTAACTATTGGGCACTTGGACTATCTAGGTTAACTAGCGGGCACTTGCACAAAGCAGGTTCCCTAGCGGGCACTTTTACTATGTAGGTTCCCTAGCGGGCACTTGGACTATCTAGGTTCCCTACGGGCACTTGGACTATGTAGGTTACCTAGCGGGCACTTGTATTATCTAGGTTAGCTAACAGGAACTTGGAATATCTAGGTTACCTAGCAGGCACTTGGACTATGGAGGTTACCTTGCGGGCACTTGTACTATCTAGGTTAACTAACGGGAACTTGGACTATGTAGGTTAACTAGCATACACTTGGAGGATCTAGGTTAACTAGCGGGCACTTGGAATATCTAGGTTAACTAGCGGGCCCTTGGACTATGTAGGTTAACTAGCAGGCACTTGGACTATGTAGGTTAACTAGCGGGAACTTGGACTATCTAGGTTAACTAGCTGACCTTGGACTATGTAGGTTAACTATCGGGCACTTGGACTATCTAGGTTAACTAGCGGGCACTTGGAACATCTAGGTTAATTAGCGGGCACTTGTACAATGCAGGTTCCCTAGCGGGCATTTTGAGTATGTAAGTTTCCTAGCAGGCACTTGGATTATCTAGGTTCCCTAATGGGCACTTGGAATATGTAGGTTCCTCAGCGGGCACTTGGACTATGTAGGTTCCCTATCGGGCATTGGACTATGTAGGCTAACTAGCAGGACCTTGGGCTATGTAGGTAAACTAGCGGGCACTTGGACAGTTCCGGTTACCTAGCTTGCACTTGGACTTCTAGGTTAACCAATGGGCACTTGGACTATGTATGTTGCATAGCGGGCAATTGGATTATGTAGGTTAGGTAACGGGCACTTGGACTATCTAGGTTACCTAGCAGGAACTTGGACTATTTAGTTTACCTAGCGGGCACTTGGACTATCTAGGTTACCTAACGGGCACTTGGACTATCTTGATTTCTTAGCGGGGACTTGGACTATATAGGTTACCTAGCGGGACCTTGGACTATGTAGGTTACCTAGCAGGCACTTGGACAATCTAGGTTAACGAAATGGCACTTGGACTATGTAGGTTACCTAGCGGGCACTTGAATTATCTAGGTTAGCTAACAGGAACTTGTAATATCTAGGTAACCTAGCGGGCACTTGGACTATGGAGGTTACATTGCGGTGACTTGTACTATCTAGGTTACCTAACGGGACTTGGACTATGTAGGTTACCTAGCATACACTTGGATGATCTAGGTTAACTAGCGGGCACATGGAATATCTAGGTTAACTAGCGGGGCCTTGGACTATGTAGGTTAACTAGCGGGAACTTGAACTATCTAGGTTAACTAGCTGACCTTGGACTATGTAGGTTAACTATTGGGCACTTCGACTATCTAGGTTAACTAGCGGGCACTTGGACTATCTAGGTTAACTAGCGGGCACTTGCACAAAGCAGGTTACCTAGCGGGCACTTTTACTATGTAGGCTCCCTAGTGGGCACTTGGACTATATAGGTTCCCTAACGGGCACTTGGAATATGTAGGTTCCCTATCGGGCACTTGGACTATGTAGGTTCCTCAGCGGGCACTTGGACTATGTAGGTTCCCTATCGGGCATTGGGCTATGTAGGTTAACTAGCAGGACCTTGGACTATCTAGGTTACCAAGCGGGCACTTGGACTATGTAGTTTAACTAGCGGACACTTGGACAATCTAGGTTACCTAGAGGGCACTTGAACTATGTACATACCTTGGCGGGCACTTGGACTATCTAGGTTACCTAGCGGGCACTTGGACTATGTACGTCCCCTAGCAGGCACTTGGACTATCTAGGTTAACTAGAGGGCCCTTGGACTATGTAGGTTAACAAGCGGGCACTTGGACTATCTAGATTAACTAACGGGCCCTTATACTATCTAGGTTTACTAGCGGGCACTTGGACTATCTAGGTTAACTAGCGGGCACTTGGGCTATGTAGTTTCCCTAGTGGGCTTTGGATTATTTAGGTTACCTAGTGGGCACTTGGACTATGTAGGTTACCTAGCAGGCACTTGGACTATCTAGGTTAACGAAATGGCACTAGGAATATGTAGGTTACCTAGCGGGCACTTGTATTATCTTGGTTAGCTAACAGGAACTTGGAATATCTAGGTTACCTAGCAGGCACTTGGACTATGGAGGTTACCTTGCGGGCACTTGTACTATCTAGGTTACCTAACGGGAACTTGGACTATGTAGGTTAACTAGCATACACTTGGACGATCTAGGTTAACTAGCGGGCACTTGGAATATCTAGGTTAACTAGCGGGCCCTTGGACTATGTAGGTTAACTAGCAGGCACTTGGACTATGTAGGTTAACTAGCGGGAACTTGGACTATCTAGGTTAACTAGCTGACCTTGGACTATGTAGGTTAACTATTGGGCACTTGGACTATCTAGGTTAACTAGCGGGCACTTGCACAAAGCAGGTTCCCTAGCGGGCACTTTTACTATGTAGGTTCCCTAGCGGGCACTTGGACTATCTAGGTTCCCTACGGGCACTTGGACTATGTAGGTTACCTAGCGGGCACTTGTATTATCTAGGTTAGCTAACAGGAACTTGGAATATCTAGGTTACCTAGCAGGCACTTGGACTATGGAGGTTACCTTGCGGGCACTTGTACTATCTAGGTTACCTAACGGGAACTTGGACTATGTAGGTTAACTAGCATACACTTGGAGGATCTAGGTTAACTAGCGGGCACTTGGAATATCTAGGTTAACTAGCGGGCCCTTGGACTATGTAGGTTAACTAGCAGGCACTTGGACTATGTAGGTTAACTAGCGGGAACTTGGACTATCTAGGTTAACTAGCTGACCTTGGACTATGTAGGTTAACTATCGGGCACTTGGACTATCTAGGTTAACTAGCGGGCACTTGGAACATCTAGGTTAATTAGCGGGCACTTGTACAATGCAGGTTCCCTAGCGGGCATTTTGAGTATGTAAGTTCCCTAGCAGGCACTTGGATTATCTAGGTTCCCTAACGGGCACTTGGAATATGTAGGTTCCTCAGCGGGCACTTGGACTATGTAGGTTCCCTATCGGGCATTGGACTATGTAGGTTAACTAGCAGGACCTTGGGCTATGTAGGTAAACTAGCGGGCACTTGGACAGTTCCGGTTACCTAGCTTGCACTTGGATTTCTAGGTTAACCAATGGGCACTTGGACTATGTATGTTGCATAGCGGGCAATTGGATTATGTAGGTTAGGTAACGGGCACTTGGACTATCTAGGTTACCTAGCAGGAACTTGGACTATTTAGTTTACCTAGCGGGCACTTGGACTATCTAGGTTACCTAACGGGCACTTGGACTATCTTGATTTCTTAGCGGGGACTTGGACTATATAGGTTACCTAGCGGGACCTTGGACTATGTAGGTTACCTAGCAGGCACTTGGACAATCTAGGTTAACGAAATGGCACTTGGACTATGTAGGTTACCTAGCGGGCACTTGAATTATCTAGGTTAGCTAACAGGAACTTGTAATATCTAGGTAACCTAGCGGGCACATGGACTATGGAGGTTACATTGCGGTGACTTGTACTATCTAGGTTACCTAACGGGACTTGGACTATGTAGGTTACCTAGCATACACTTGGACGATCTAGGTTAACTAGCGGGCACATGGAATATCTAGGTTAACTAGCGGGGCCTTGGACTATGTAGGTTAACTAGCGGGAACTTGAACTATCTAGGTTAACTAGCTGACCTTGGACTATGTAGGTTAACTATTGGGCACTTCGACTATCTAGGTTAACTAGCGGGCACTTGGACTATGTAGTTTCCCTAGTGGGCATTTGGATTATTTAGGTTACCTAGTGGGCACTTGGACTATGTAGGTTGCCTAGCAGGCACTTGGACTATCTAGGTTAACGAAATGGCACTTGGACTATGTAGGTTACCTAGCGGGCACTTGGATTATCTAGGTTAGCTAACAGGAACTTGGAATATCTAGGTAACCTAGCGGGCACTTGGACTATGGAGGTTACCTTGCGGGGACTTGTACTATCTAAGTTACCTAACGGGAACTTGGACTATGTAGGTTAACTAGCATACACTTGGACGATCTAGGTTAACTAGCGGGCACTTGGTATATCTAGGTTAACTAGCGGGGCCTTGGACTATGTAGGTTAACTAGCAGGCACTTGGACAATGTAGGTTCACTAGCGGGCACTTGGACTATCTAGGTTACCTAGCGGGCACTTGGACTATGTATGTCCCCTAGCAGGCACTTGGACTATCTAGGTTAACTAGAGGGCCCTTGGACTATGTAGGTTAACTAGCGGGCACTTGGACTATCTAGATTAACTAACGGGCCCTTATACTATCTAGGTTTACTAGCGGGCACTTGGACTATCTAGGTTAACTAGCAGGCACTTGGACTATGTAGTTTCCCTAGTGGGCATTTGGATTATTTAGGTTACCTAGTGGGCACTTGGACTATGTAGGTTGCCTAGCAGGCACTTGGACTATCTAGGTTAACGAAATGGCACTTGGACTATGTAGGTTACCTAGCGGGCACTTGGATTATCTAGGTTAGCTAACAGGAACTTGGAATATCTAGGTAACCTAGCGGGCACTTGGACTATGGAGGTTACCTTGCGGAGACTTGTACTATCTAGGTTACCTAACGGGAACTTGGACTATGTAGGTTAACTAGCATACACTTGGACGATCTAGGTTAACTAGCGGGCACTTGGAATATCTAGGTTAACTAGCGGGGCCTTGGACTATGTAGGTTAACTAGCAGGCACTTGGACAATGTAGGTTAACTAGCGGGCACTTGGACTATCTAGGTTACCTAGCGGGCACTTGGACTATGTACGTCCCCTAGCAGGCACTTGGACTATCTAGGTTAACTAGAGGGCCCTTGGACTATGTAGGTTAACTAGCGGGCACTTGGAATATCTAGGTTAACTAGCGGGCACTTGGACTATCTAGATTAACTAACGGGCCCTTATACTATCTAGGTTTACTAGCGGGCACTTGGACTATCTAGGTTAACTAGCGGGCACTTGGACTATGTAGTTTCCCTAGTGGGCATTTGGATTATTTAGGTTACCTAGTGGGCACTTGGACTATGTAGGTTACCTTGCAGGCACTTGGACTATCTAGGTTAACGAAATGGCACTTGGACTATGTAGGTTACCTAGCGGGCACTTGGATTATCTAGGTTAGCTAAGAGGAACTTGGAATATCTAGGTTACCTAGCGGGCACTTGGACTATGAAGGTTACCTTGCGGGCACTTGTACTATCTAGGTTACCTAACGGGAACTTGGACTATGTAGGTTAACTAGCATACACTTGGACGATCTAGGTTAACTAGCGGGCACTTGGAATATCTAGGTTAACTAGCGGGCCCTTGGACTATGTAGGTTAACTAGCAGGCACTTGGACTGTCTAGGTTAACTAGCTGACCTTGGACTAATAGGTTAACTATTGGGCACTTCGACTATCTAGGTTAATTAGCGGGCACTTGGACTATCTAGGTTAACTAGCGGGCACTTGCACAAAGCAGGTTCCCTAGCGGGCACTTTTACTATGTAGGCTCCCTAGCGGGCACTTGGACTATATAGTTTCCCTACGGGCACTTGGACTATCTAGGTTCCCTAACGGGCACTTGGACTATGTAGGTTACCTAGCATACACTTGGACGATCTAGGTTAACTAGCGGGCACATGGAATATCTAGGTTAACTAGCGGGGCCTTGGACTATGTAGGTTAACTAGCGGGAACTTGAACTATCTAGGTTAACTAGCTGACCTTGGACTATGTAGGTTAACTATTGGGCACTTCGACTATCTAGGTTAACTCGCGGGCACTTGGACTATCTAGGTTAACTAGCGGGCACTTGCACAAAGCAGGTTACCTAGCGGGCACTTTTACTATGTAGGCTCCCTAGTGGGCACTTGGACTATATAGGTTCCCTAACGGGCACTTGGAATATGTAGGTTCCCTATCGGGCACTTAGACTATGTAGGTTCCTCAGCGGGCACTTGGACTATGTAGGTTCCCTATCGGGCATTGGACTATGTAGGTTAACTAGCAGGACCTTGGACTATCTAAGATACCTAGCGGGCACTTGTACTATGTAGTTTAACTAGCGGACACTTGGACAATCTAGGTTACCTAGAGGGCACTTGAACTATGTACATACCTTGGCGGGCACTTGGACTATCTAGGTTACCTAGCGGGCACTTGGACTATGTACATCCCTAGCAGGCACTTGGACTATCTAGGTTAACTAGAGGGCCCTTGGACTATGTAGGTTAACAAGCGGGCACTTGGACTATCTAGATTAACTAACGGGCCCTTATACTATCTAGGTTTACTAGCGGGCACTTGGACTATCTAGGTTAACTAGCGGGCACTTGGACTATGTAGTTTCCCTAGTGGGCATTTGGATTATTTAGGTTACCGAGTGGGCACTTGGACTATGTAGGTTGCCTAGCAGGCACTTGGACTATCTAGGTTAACGAAATGGCACTTGGACTATGTAGGTTACCTAGCGGGCACTTGGATTATCTAGGTTAGCTAACAGGAACTTGGAATATCTAGGTAACCTAGCGGGCACTTGGACTATGGAGGTTACCTTGCGGAGACTTGTACTATCTAGGTTACCTAACGGGAACTTGGACTATGTAGGTTAACTAGCATACACTTGGACGATCTAGGTTAACTAGCGGGCACTTGGAATATCTAGGTTAACTAGCGGGGCCTTGGACTATGTAGGTTAACTAGCAGGCACTTGGACAATGTAGGTTCACTAGCGGGCACTTGGACTATCTAGGTTACCTAGCGGGCACTTGGACTATGTACGTCCCCTAGCAGGCACTTGGACTATCTAGGTTAACTAGAGGGCCTTTGGACTATGTAGGTTAACTAGGGGACACTTGCACTATATAGGTTACCTAACGGCACTTGGACTATCTAGGTTAACTAGCGGGCACTTGGACTATCTGGGTTAACTAGCGTGCACTTGGACTATGTAGGTTCCTTAGCGGGAACTTGGATATCTAGTTTACCTAGCGGGCACTTGGACTATGTAGGTTAACTAGCGGGCCCTTGGACTATCTAGGTTACATAGCTGGAACTTGGACTATATAGGTTACCTTGCGGGCACTTGGACTATGTAGGTTAACCGAGGCACTTGGACGATCTAGGTTAAATAGTGGGTCCTTGGACTATGTAGTTTAACGAACGGGCATTTGGACTATGTAGGTTCCTAGCAGGCACTTGGACTATGTAGGTTACCTAGCGGGTACTTGGACTATTTAGGGTAACGAACGGGCACTTGGACTATCTAGGTTAACTAGCGGTCACTTGGACTATGTAGGTTACCTAGCGGGCACTTGCACTATCTAGGTTACCAAGAGGGCACTTGGACTATGTAGGTTAATTAGCGGGCATTTGGAATATGTAGGTAACCTAGCGGGCACATGGACAGTCCCGGTTACCTAGCTTGCACTTGGACTTCTAGGTTAACCAATGGGCACTTGGACTATGTATGTTGCATAGCGGGCAATTGGATTATCTAGGTTAGGTAACGGGCACTTGGACTATCTAGGTTACCTTGCAGGAACTTGGACTATTTAGGTTACCTAGCGGGCACTTGGACTATCTAGGTTACCTAACGGGCACTTGGACTATCTTGATTTCTTAGCGGGCACTTGGACTATATAGGTTACCTAGCGGGCCCTTGGACTATGTAGGTTACCTAGCAGGCACTTGGATTATCTAGGTTAACGAAATGGCACTTGGACTATGTAGGTTACCTAGCGGGCACTTGGATTATCTAGGTTAGCTAACAGAAACTTGGAATATCTAGGTTACCTAGCGGGCACTTGGACTATGGAGGTTACCTTGCGGGGACTTGTACTATCTAGGTTACCTAACGGGAACTTGGACTATGTAGGTTAACTAGCATACACTTGGACGATCTAGGTTAACTAGCGGGCACTTGGAATATCTAGGTTAACTAGCGGGGCCTTGGACTATGTAGGTTAACTAGCAGGCACGTGGACTATGTAGGTTAACTAGCGGGCACTTGGACTATCTAGGTTAACTAGCTGACCTTGGACTATGTAGGTTAACTATTGGGCACTTCGACTATCTAAGTTAACTAGCGGGCACTTGGACTATGTAGGTTCCTCTGCGGGTACTTGGACTATGTAGGTTCCCTATCAGGCACTTGGACTATGTAGGTTAACTATCGGGCACTTGGACTATGTAGGTTAACTAGCGGGCACGTGGACTATCTAGGTTAATTCGTGGGCACTTGTACAATGCAGGTTCCCTAGCGGGCATTTTGAGTATGTAGGTTACCTAGCGGGCACTTGGACTATATAGGTTCCCTACGGGCACTTGGACTATCTAGGTTCCCTAACGGGCACTTGGAATATGTAGGTTCCCTATCGGGCACTTGGACTATGTAAGTTCCTCAGCGGGCACTTGGACTATGTAGGTTCCCTATCGGGCATTGGACTATGTAGTTGAACTAACAGGACCTTGGACTATCTAAGTTACCTAGTGGGCACTTGGACTATGTAGTTTAACTAGCGGACACTTGGACTATCTAGGTTACCTAGCGGGCACTTGGACTATGTACATCCCCTAGCGGGCACTTGGACTATCTAGGTTAACTAGAGGGCCCTTGGACTATGTAGGTTATCTAGCGGGCACTTGGATTATCTAGGTTAACTAGCGGGCACTTAGACGATCTAGGTTAACTAGTGGGCACTTGGACTATCTAGGTTAACTAGCGGGCACTTGGACTATCTAGATTAACTAACGGGCCCTTATACAATCTAGGTTTACTAGCGGGCACTTGGACTATCTAGGTTAACTAGCGGGCACTTGGACTATGTAGTTTCCCTAGTGTGCATTTGGATTATTTAGGTTACCTAGTGGGCACTTGGACTATGTAGGTTACCTAGCAGGCACTTGGACTATCTAGGTTAACGAAATGGCACTAGGACTATGTAGGTTACCTAGCGGGCACTTGGATTATGTAGGTTAACGAACGGGCACTTGGACTATGTAGGTAACCTAGTGGTCACTTGAAATGTGTAGGTTACCTAGCGGGCACTTGGACAATGTAGGTTAACTAGCGGGCACTTGGACTAGCTAGGTTAACTAGCGGGCCCTTGGACGATGTAGGTTAACTAGGGGGCACTTGGACTATGTACGTACCGTAGCGGGCCCTTGGACTATGTAAGTTCCCTAGCGGGCACTTGGAATATGTGGGTTTCCTGGCAGGCATTTGGACTATCTAGGTTACCTAACGGGCACTTGGACTATGTAGGTTACCTAGCAGGCACTTGGACTATGTAGGATCCCTAACGGGCACTTGGAAACTGTAGGTTAACTAGGAGGCACTAGGACTATGTAGGTTACCAAACGGGCCCTTAGACTATCTAGGTTACCTAGCGAGCATTTGGACTATGTAGGCTCCCTAGCGGTCATTTTGACTATATAGATTACCTAGCGGGAACTTAGACTTTCTAGGGTACCTAGCGGGCACTTGGACTATCTAGGTTACCTAGCTGGCACTTGAACTATCTACGTTACCTAGCGGGTACTTGGAGTATGTAGGTTACCTACCGGGCTGTTGGACTATCTAGGTTACCATGCGGGCACTTGGACTATCTAGGTTAACTAACGGGCACTTGGACTATGTATGTTCCCTAGCGGGCCCTTGGACTATGTAAGTTCACTAGCGGGCACTTGGACTATGTGGGTTCCCTTGCGGGCATTTGGACTATCTAGGTTACGTAACGGGCATTTGGACTGTTTGGGTTCCCTAGCGGGCATTTGGACTATCTAGGTTACCTAGCGGGCACTTGGACTATGTACGTTCCCTAGCGGGCACTTGGATTATCTAGGTTACCTAGCGGGCACTTGGACTATGTACGTTTCCTAGCGGGTACTTGGACTATCTATGTTATCTAGCGGGCACTTGGACTATGTAGGTTCCCTATCGGGCACTTGGACAAGATAGGTTCCCTAGCGGGCACTTGGTCTATCTAGGTTAACTAGCGGGCACTTGGACTATCTATGTTAAGTAGCGAGCACTTGGACTATCTAGGTAAACTAGCGGGCATTTGGACTATTAGGGTCCCTAGCGGGCATTTGTACTATATTGGTTACCTAGCGGACACTTGGACTATGTAGGTAAACGAACAGTCACTTGGACTATGTAGGTAACCTAGTGGTCACTTGAACTGTCTAGGTTACCTAGCGGGCACTTGGAGTATGTAGGTTAACTAGGGGGCACTTGGACTACGTAGGTTAACTAGCGGGCCCTTGGACGATGTAGGTTAACTAGCGGGCCCTTGGACGATGTAGGTTAACTAGCGGGCCCTTGGACTATGTAGGTTAACTAGCGGGCACTTGGACGATCTAGCTTAACCAGCGGATACTTGGATTATGTAGGTTAACTTGCGGGCCCTTAGAATATGTAGATTAACTAGAGGCACTTGGACTATCTACGTTAACTAGCGGGCCCTTGGACTATGTAGATTCCCTAGCGGGCACTTGGATTATCTAGGTTAGCTAACAGAAACTTGGAATATCTAGGTTACCTAGCGGGCACTTGGACTATGGAGGTTACCTTGCGGGGACTTGTACTATCTAGGTTACCTAACGGGAACTTGGACTATGTAGGTTAACTAGCATACACTTGGACGATCTAGGTTAACTAGCGGGCACTTGGAATATCTAGGTTAACTAGCGGGGCCTTGGACTATTTAGGTTAACTAGCAGGCACGTGGACTATGTAGGTTAACTAGCGGGCACTTGGACTATCTAGGTTAACTAGCTGACCTTGGACTATGTAGGTTAACTATTGGGCACTTCGACTATCTAAGTTAACTAGCGGGCACTTGGACTATCTAGGTTAACTAGCGGGCACTTGCACAAAGCAGGTTCCCTAGTGGGCACTTTTACTATGTAGGTTCCTTAGCGGGCACTTGGATTATATAGGTTCCCTACGGGCACTTGGACTATCTAGGTTCCCTAACGGGCACTTGGACTATGTAGGTTCCTCTGCGGGCACTTGGACTATGTAGGTTCCCTATCAGGCACTTGGACTATGTAGGTTAACTATCGGGCACTTGGACTATGTAGGTTAACTAGCGGGCACGTGGACTATCTAGGTTAATTCGCGGGCACTTGTACAATGCAGGTTCCCTAGCGGGCATTTTGAGTATGTAGGTTACCTAGCGGGCACTTGGACTATATAGGTTCCCTACGGGCACTTGGACTATCTAGGTTCCCTAACGGGCACTTGGAATATGTAGGTTCCCTATCGGGCACTTGGACTATGTAAGTTCCTCAGCGGGCACTTGGACTATGTAGGTTCCCTATCGGGCATTGGACTATGTAGTTGAACTAACAGGACCTTGGACTATCTAAGTTACCTAGTGGGCACTTGGACTATGTAGTTTAACTAGCGGACACTTGGACTATCTAGGTTACCTAGCGGGCACTTGGACTATGTACATCCCCTAGCGTGCACTTGGACTATCTAGGTTAACTAGAGGGCCCTTGGACTATGTAGGTTATCTAGCGGGCACTTGGATTATCTAGGTTAACTAGCGGGCACTTAGACGATCTAGGTTAACTAGTGGGCACTTGGACTATCTAGGTTAACTAGCGGGCACTTGGACTATCTAGATTAACTAACGGGCCCTTATACAATCTAGGTTTACTAGCGGGCACTTGGACTATCTAGGTTAACTAGCGGGCACTTGGACTATGTAGTTTCCCTAGTGGGCATTTGGATTATTTAGGTTACCTAGTGGGCACTTGGACTATGTAGGTTACCTAGCAGGCACTTGGACTATCTAGGTTAACGAAATGGCACTAGGACTATGTAGGTTACCTAGCGGGCACTTGGATTATCTAGGTTAGCTAACAGGAACTTGGAATATCTAGGTTATCTAGCGGGCACTTGGACTATGTAGGTTAACGAACGGGCACTTGGACTATGTAGGTAACCTAGTGGTCACTTGAAATGTGTAGGTTACCTAGCGGGCACTTGGACAATGTAGGTTAACTAGCGGGCACTTGGACTAGCTAGGTTAACTAGCGGGCCCTTGGACGATGTAGGTTAACTAGGGGGCACTTGGACTATGTACGTACCGTGGCGGGCCCTTGGACTATGTAAGTTCCCTAGCGGGCACTTGGACTATGTGGGTTTCCTGGCAGGCATTTGGACTATCTAGGTTACCTAACGGGCACTTGGACTATGTAGGTTACCTAGCAGGCACTTGGACTATGTAGGATCCCTAACGGGCACTTGGAAAATGTAGGTTAACTAGGAGGCACTAGGACTATGTAGGTTACCAAACGGGCCCTTAGACTATCTAGGTTACCTAGCGAGCATTTGGACTATGTAGGCTCCCTAGCGGTCATTTTGACTATATAGATTACCTAGCGGGAACTTAGACTTTCTAGGGTACCTAGCGGGCACTTGGACTATCTAGGTTACCTAGCTGGCACTTGAACTATCTACGTTACCTAGCGGGTACTTGGAGTATGTAGGTTACCTACCGGGCTGTTGGACTATCTAGGTTACCATGCGGGCACTTGGACTATCTAGGTTAACTAACGGGCACTTGGACTATGTATGTTCCCTAGCGGGCCCTTGGACTATGTAAGTTCCCTAGCGGGCACTTGGACTATGTGGGTTCCCTTGCGGGCATTTGGACTATCTAGGTTACGTAACGGGCACTTGGACTGTTTGGGTTCCCTAGCGGGCATTTGGACTATCTAGGTTACCTAGCGGGCACTTGGACTATGTACGTTCCCTAGCGGGCACTTGGATTATCTAGGTTACCTAGAGGGCACTTGGACTATGTACGTTTCCTAGCGGGTACTTGGACTATCTATGTTATCTAGCGGGCACTTGGACTATGTAGGTTCCCTATCGGGCACTTGGACAAGATAGGTTCCCTAGCGGGCACTTGGTCTATCTAGGTTAACTAGCGGGCACTTGGACTATCTATGTTAAGTAGCGAGCACTTGGACTATCTAGGTAAACTAGCGGGCATTTGGACTATTAGGGTCCCTAGCGGGCATTTGTACTATATTGGTTACCTAGCGGACACTTGGACTATGTAGGTAAACGAACAGTCACTTGGACTATGTAGGTAACCTAGTGGTCACTTGAACTGTCTAGGTTACCTAGCGGGCACTTGGAGTATGTAGGTTAACTAGGGGGCACTTGGACTACGTAGGTTAACTAGCGGGCCCTTGGACGATGTAGGTTAACTAGCGGGCCCTTGGACGATGTAGGTTAACTAGCGGGCCCTTGGACTATGTAGGTTAACTAGCGGGCACTTGGACGATCTAGCTTAACCAGCGGATACTTGGATTATGTAGGTTAACTTGCGGGCCCTTAGAATATGTAGATTAACTAGAGGCACTTGGACTATCTACGTTAACTAGCGGGCCCTTGGACTATGTAGATTCCCTAGCGGGCACTTGGACTATGTATGTTCCAGAGCGGGCACTTGGACTATGTAGGTTCCCTAGCAGGCACTTGGACTATGTAGGTTCCCTAGCGGGCACTTGTACTATGTAGGTTAACTAGCGGACACTTGGACGATCTAGGTTAACTAGCCGGTACTTGGACTACGTAGGTTAACTAGCGGTCCCTTGAACTATGTAGATTAACTAACGGCACTTGGACTATCTACGTTAACTAGCGGGCCCTTGGACTATGTAGATTCCCTAGCGGGCACTTGGACTACGTAGGTTCCCTAGCGGGCACTTAGACTCTGTGTGTTCCCTAGCAGGCACGTGGACTATATATGTTCCTTACGGACACTTGAACTATGTAAGTTAACTAACGGGCACTTGGACTATGTAGGTTACCTAGCGCGCCCTTGGACTATCTAGGTAAACTAGCAGGCTCTTGGACTATGTAGGTTAACTACCGGGCACTTGGACTATGTAGGTTAACTAGGGGACACTTGCACTATATAGGTTACCTAGCGGCACTTGGACTATCTGGTTTAACTAGCGTGCACTTGGACTATATAGGTTCCTTAGCGGGAACATGGATATCTAGTTTACCTAGCGGGCACTTGGACTATGTAAGTTAACTAGCGGGCCCTTGGACTATCTAGGTTACATAGCTGGAACTTGGACTATATAGGTTACCTTGCGGGCACTTGGACTATGTAGGTTAACCGAGGCACTTGGACGATCTAGGTTAAATAGTGGGTCCTTGGACTATGTAGGTTAACGAACGGGCATTTGGACTATGTAGGTTACCTAGCAGGCACTTGGACTGTCTAGGTTACCTAGCGGGTACTTGGACTATCTAGGTTAACGAACGGGCACTTGGACTATCTAGGTTAACTAGCGGTCACTTGGACTATGTAGGTTACCTAGCGGGCACTTGCACTATCTAGGTTACCTAGCGGGCACTTGGTCTATGTAGGTTAATTAGCGGGCATTTGGACTATGTAGGTAAACTAGCGGGCACTTGGACAATCCCGGTTACCTAGCTTGCACTTGGACTTCTAGGTTAACCAATGGGCACTTGGACTATGTATGTTGCATAGCGGGCAATTGGATTATCTAGGTTAGGTAACGGGCACTTGGACTATCTAGGTTACATAGCGGGCACTTGGACTATCTAGGTTACCTAACGGGCACTTGGACTATCTTGATTTCTTAGCGGGCACTTGGACTATATAGGTTACCTAGCGGGCCCTTGGACTATGTAGGTTACCTAGCAGGCACTTGGACTATCTAGGTTAACGAAATGGCACTTGGACTATGTAGGTTACCTAGCGGGCACTTGGATTATCTAGGTTAGCTAACAGACACTTGGAATATCTAGGTTACCTAGCGGGCACTTGGACTATGGAGGTTACCTTGCGGGGACTTGTACTATCTAGGTTACCTAACGGGAACTTGGACTATGTAGGTTAACTAGCATACACTTGGACGATCTAGGTTAACTAGCGGGCACTTGGAATATCTAGGTTAACTAGCGGGGCATTGGACTATGTAGGTTACCTAGCAGGCACTTGGACTGTCTAGGTTACCTAGCGGGCACTTGGACTATCTAGGTTAACTCGCGATCACTTGGACTATGTAGGTTACCTAGCGGGCACTTGCACTATCTAGGTTACCTAGCGGGCACTTGGACTATGTAGGTTAATTAGCGGGCATTTGGACTATGTAGGTAACCTAGCGGGCACTTGGACAGTCCCGGTTACCTAGCTTGCACTTGGACTTCTAGGTTAACCAATGGGCACTTGGACTATGTATGTTGCATAGCGGGCAATTGGATTATCTAGGTTAGGTAACGGGCACTTGGACTATCTAGGTTACATAGCGGGCACTTGGACTATCTAGGTTACCTAACGGGCACTTGGACTATCTTGATTTCTTAGCGGGCACTTGGACTATATAGGTTACCTAGCGGGCCCTTGGACTATGTAGGTTACCTAGCAGGCACTTGGACTATCTAGGTTAACGAAATGGCACTTGGACTATGTAGGTTACCTAGCGGACACTTGGATTATCTAGGTTAGCTAACAGAAACTTGGAATATCTAGGTTACCTAGCGGGCACTTGGACTATGGAGGTTACCTTGCGGGGACTTGTACTATCTAGGTTACCTAACGGGAACTTGGACTATGTAGGTTAACTAGCATACACTTGGACGATCTAGGTTAACTAGCGGGCACTTGGAATATCTAGGTTAACTAGCGGGGCATTGGACTATGTAGGTTACCTAGCAGGCACTTGGACTGTCTAGGTTACCTAGCGGGCACTTGGACTATCTAGGTTAACTCGCGATCACTTGGACTATGTAGGTTACCTAGCGGGCACTTGCACTATCTAGGTTACCTAGCGGGCACTTGAACTATGTAGGTTAATTAGCGGGCATTTGGACTATGTAGGTAACCTAGCGGGCACTTGGACAGTCCCGGTTACCTAGCTTGCACTTGGACTTCTAGGTTAACCAATGGGCACTTGGACTATGTATGTTGCATAGCGGGCAATTGGATTATCTAGGTTAGGTAACGGGCACTTGGACTATCTAAGTTACCTAGCGGGAACTTGGACTATTTAGGTTACCTATCGGGCACTTGGACTATCTAGGTTACCTAACGCGCACTTGGACTATCTTGATTTCTTAGTGGGCACTTGGACTATATAGGTTACCTATCGGGCCCTTGGACTATGTAGGCTAACTAGCAGGCACTTGGACTATCTAGGTTAACGAAATGGCACTTGGACTATGTAGGTTACCTAGCGGGCACTTGGATTATCTAGGTTAGCTAACAGAAACTTGGAATATCTAGGTTACCTAGCGGGCACTTGGACTATGGAGGTTACCTTGCGGGCACTTGTATTATCTAGGTTACCTAACGGGAACTTGGACTATGTAGGTTAACTAGCATACACTTGGACGATCTAGGTTAACTAGCGGGCACTTGGAATATCTAGGTTAACTAGCGGGGCCTTGGACTATGTAGGTTAACTAGCAGGCACTTGGACTATGTAGGTTAACTAGCGGGCACTTGGACTATCTAGGTTAACTAGCTGACCTTGGACTATGTAGGTTAACTATAGGGCACTTCGACTATCTAGGTTAACTAGCGGGCACTTCGACTATGTAGGTTAACTAGCGGGCACTTGGACTATCTAGGTTAACTAGCTGACCTTGGACTATGTAGTTTAACTAATGAGCACTTGGACTATCTAGGTTAACTAGCGGGCACTTGGACTATCTAGGTTAACTAGCGGGCACTTGCACAAAGCAGGTTCCCTAGCGGGCACTTTTACTATGTAGGTTCCCTAGCGGGTACTTGGACTAAATAGGTTCCCTACGGGCACTTGGACTATCTAGGTTCCCTAACGGGCACTTGGACTATTTAGGTTCCTCTGCGGGCACATGGACTATGTAGGTTCCCTATCAGGCACTTGGACTATGTAGGTTAAATATTGGGCACTTGGACTATCTAGGTTTACTAGCGGGCACGTGGACTATCTAGGTTAATTAGCGGGCACTTGTACAATGCAGGTTCCCTAGCGGGCATTTTGAGTATGTAGGTTCCCTAGCGGGCACTTGGACTATATAAGTTCCCTACGTGCACTTGGACTATCTAGGTTCCCTAACGGGCACTTGGACTATGTAGGTTCCTCAGCGGGCACTTGGACTATGTAGGTTCCCTATCGGGCATTGGACTATGTAGGTTAACTAGCAGGACCTTGGACTATCTAAGATACCTAGTGGGCACTTGGACTATGTAGTTTAACTAGCAGACACTTGGACAATCTAGGTTACCTAGCGGGCACTTGAACTATGTACATACCTTGGCGGGCACTTGGACTATCTAGGTTACCTAGCGGGCACTTGGACTATGTACGTCCCCTAGCGGGCTCTTGGACAATCTAGGTTAACTAGAGGGCCCTTGAACTATGTAGGTTAACTAGCGGGCACTTGGATTATCTAGGTAAACTAGCGGGCACTTAGACGATCTAGGTTAACTAGCGGGCACTTGGACTATCTAGGTTAACTAACGGGCCCTTATACTATCTAGGTTTACTAGCGGGCACTTGGACTATCTATGTTAACTAGCAGGCACTTGGACTATGTAGTTTCCCTAGTGGGCATTTGGATTATTTAGGTTACCTAGTGGGCACTTGGACTATGTAGGTTACCTAGCAGGCACTTGGACTATCTAGGTTAACGAAATGGCACTAGGACTATGTAGGTTACCTAGCGGGCACTTGGATTATCTAGGTTAGCTAACAGGAACTTGGAATATCTAGGTTACCTAGCGGGCACTTGGACTATGGAGGTTACCTTGCGGGCACTTGTACTATCTAGGTTACCTAACGGGAACTTGGACTATGTAGGTTAACTAGCATACACTTGGACGATCTAGGTTAACTAGCGGGCACTTGGAATATCTAGGTTAACTGGCGGTGCCTTGGACTATGTGGGTTAACTAGCAGGCACTTGGACTATGTAGGTTAACTAGCGGGCACTTGGATTATCTAGGTTAACTAGCTGACCTTGGACTATGTAGGTTAACTAATGGGCACTTCGACTATCTAGGTTAACTAGCGGACACTTGGACTATCTATGTTAACTAGCGGGCACTTGCACAAAGCAGGTTCCCTAGCGGGCAATTTTACTATGTAGGTTCCCTAGCGGGCACTTGGACTATATAAGTTCCCTACGGGCACTTGGACTATGTAGGTTCCTCTGCGGGGACTTGGACTATGTAGGTTCCCTATCAGACACTTGGACTATGTAGGTTAAATATCGGGCACTTGGACTATCTAGGTTAATTAGCGGGCACTTGTACAATGCAGGTTCCCTAGCGGGCATTTTGAGTATGTAGGATCCCTAGCGGGCACTTGGACTATATAAGTTCCCTACGGGCACTTGGACTATCTAGGTTCCCTAACGGGCACTTGGAATATATAGGTTCCCTATCGGGCACATGGACTATGTAGGTTCCCTATTGGGCATTGGACTATGTAGGTTAACTAGCAGGACCTTGGACTATCTAAGAAACCTAGCGGGCACTTGGACTATGTAGTTTAACTAGCGGACACTTGGACAATCTAGGTTACCTAGCGGGCACTTGAACTATGTACATACCTGGCGGGCACTTGGACTATCTAGGTTACCTAGCGGGCACTTGGACTATGTACGTCCCCTAGCGGGCACTTGGACTATCTAGGTTAACTAGAGGGCCCTTGGACTATGTAGGTTAACTAGCGGGCACTTGGATTATCTAGGTTAACTAGCGGGCACTTAGACGATCTAGGTTAACTAGCGGCCACTTGGACTATCTAGGTTAACTAGCGGGCACTTGGAATATCTAGGTTAACTAGCGGGCCCTTGGACTATGTAGGTTAACTAGCAGGCACTTGGACTATGTAGGTTAACTAGCGGGAACTTGGACTATCTAGGTTAACTAGCTGACCTTGGACTATGTAGGTTAACTATCGGGCACTTGGACTATCTAGGTTAACTAGCGGGCACTTGGACTATCTAGGTTAACTAACGGGCCCTTATACTATCTAGGTTTACTAGCGGGCACTTGGACTATCTAGGTTAACTAGCAGGCACTTGGACTATGTAGTTTCCCTAGTGGGCATTTGGATTATTTAGGTTACCTAGTGGGCACTTGGACTCTGTAGGTTACCTAGCAGGCACTTGCACTATCTAGGTTAACGAAATGGCACTAGGACTATGTAGGTTACCTAGCGGGCACTTGGATTATCTAGGTTAGCTAACAGGAACTTGGAATATCTAGGTTACCTAGCGGGCACTTGGACTATGGAGGTTACCTTGCGGGGACTTGTACTATCTAGGTTACCTAACGGGAACTTGGACTATGTAGGTTAACTAGCATACACTTGGACGATCTAGGTTAACTAGCGGGCACTTGGACTATCTAGGTTAACTAACGGGCCCTTATACTATCTAGGTTTACTAGCGGGCACTTGGACTATCTAGGTTAACTAGCAGGCACTTGGACTATGTAGTTTCCCTAGTGGGCATTTGGATTATTTAGGTTACCTAGTGGGCACTTGGACTATGTAGGTTACCTAGCAGGCACTTGGACTATCTAGGTTAACGAAATGGCACTAGGACTATGTAGGTTACCTAGCGGGCACTTGGATTATCTAGGTTAGCTAACAGGAACTTGGAATATCTAGGTTACCTAGCGGGCACTTGGACTATGGAGGTTACCTTGCGGGCACTTGTACTATCTAGGTTACCTAACGGGACCTTGGACTATGTAGGTTAACTAGCATACACTTGGACGATCTAGGTTAACTAGCGGGCACTTGGAATATCTAGGTTAACTGGCGGTGCCTTGGACTATGTAGGTTAACTAGCAGGCACTTGGACTATGTAGGTTACTTAGCGGGCGCTTGGACTATCTAGGTTAACTAGATGACCTTGGACTATGTAGGTTAACTAATGTGCACTTCGACTATCTAGGTTAACTAGCGGACACTTGGACTATCTATGTTAACTAGCGGACACTTGCACAAAGCAGGTTCCCTAGCGGGCAATTTTACTATGTAGGTTCCCTAGCGGGCACTTGGACTATATAAGTTCCCTACGGGCACTTGGACTATGTAGGTTCCTCTGCGGGCACTTGGACTATGTAGGTTCCCTATCAGGCACTTGGACTATGTAGGTTAAATATCGGGCACTTGGACTATCTAGGTTAATTAGCGGACACTTGTACAATGCAGGGTCCCTAGCGGGCATTTTGAGTATGTAGGATCCCTAGCGGGCACTTGGACTATATAAGTTCCCTACGGGCACTTGGACTATCTAGGTTCCCTAACGGGCACTTGGAATATATAGGTTCCCTATTGGGCATTGGACTATGTTAGTTAACTAGCACGACCTTGGACTATCTAAGATACCTAGCGGGCAATTGGACTATGTAGTTTAACTAGCGGACACTTGGACAATCTAGGTTACCTAGCGGGCACTTGAACTATGTACATACCTGGCGGGCACTTGGACTATCTAGGTTACCTAGCGGGCACTTGGACTATGTACGTCCCCTAGCGGGCACTTGGACTATCTAGGTTAACTAGAGGGCCCTTGGACGATGTAGGTTAACTAGCGGGCACTTGGATTATCTAGGTTAACTAGCGGGCACTTAGACGATCTAGGTTAACTAGCGGGCACTTGGACTATCTAGGTTAACTAACGGGCCCTTATACTATCTAAGTTTACTAGCGGGCACTTGGACTATCTAGGTTAACTAGCGGGCACTTGGACTATGTAGTTTCCCTAGTGGGCATTTGGATTATTTAGGTTACCTAGTGGGCACTTGGACTATGTAGGTTACCTAGCAGGCACTTGGACTATCTAGGTTAACGAAATGGCACTAGGACTATGTAGGTTACCTAGCGGGCACTTGTATTATCTAGGTTAGCTAACAGGAACTTGGAATATCTAGGTTACCTAGCAGGCACTTGGACTATGGAGGTTACCTTGCGGGCAATTGTACTATCTAGGTTACCTAACGGGAACTTGGACTATGTAGGTTAACTAGCATACACTTGGACGATCTAGGTTAACTAGCGGGCACTTGGAATATCTAGGTTAACTAACGGGCCCTTATACTATCTAGGTTTACTAGCGGGCACTTGGACTATCTATGTTAACTAGCAGGCACTTGGACTATGTAGTTTCCCTAGTGGGCATTTGGATTATTTAGGTTACCTAGTGGGCACTTGGACTATGTAGGTTACCTAGCAGGCACTTGGACTATCTAGGTTAACGAAATGGCACTAGGACTATGTAGGTTACCTAGCGGGCACTTGGATTATCTAGGTTAGCTAACAGGAACTTGGAATATCTTGGTTACCTAGCGGGCACTTGGACTATGGAGGTTACCTTGCGGGCACTTGTACTATCTAGGTTACCTAACGGGAACTTGGACTATGTAGGTTAACTAGCATACACTTGGACGATCTAGGTTAACTAGCGGGCACTTGGAATATCTAGGTTAACTGGCGGTGCCTTGGACTATCTATGTTAACTAGCAGGCACTTGGACTATGTAGTTTCCCTAGTGGGCATTTGGATTATTTAGGTTACCTAGTGGGCACTTGGACTATGTAGGTTACCTAGCAGGCACTTGGACTATCTAGGTTAACGAAATGGCACTAGGACTATGTAGGTTACCTAGCGGGCACTTGGATTATCTAGGTTAGCTAACAGGAACTTGGAATATCTAGGTTACCTAGCGGGCACTTGGACTATGGAGGTTACCTTGCGGGGACTTGTACTATCTAGGTTACCTAACGGGAACTTGGACTATGTAGGTTAACTAGCATACACTTGGACGATCTAGGTTAACTAGCGGGCACTTGGACTATCTAGGTTAACTAACGGGCCCTTATACTATCTAGGTTTACTAGCGGGCACTTGGACTATCTAGGTTAACTAGCGGGCACTTGGACTATGTAGTTTCCCTAGTGGGCATTTGGATTATTTAGGTTACCTAGTGGGCACTTGGACTATGTAGGTTACCTAGCAGGCACTTGGACTATCTAGGTTAACGAAATGGCACTAGGACTATGTAGGTTACCTAGCGGGCACTTGGATTATCTAGGTTAGCTAACAGGAACTTGGAATATCTAGGTTACCTAGCGGGCACTTGGACTATGGAGGTTACCTTGCGGGCACTTGTACTATCTAGGTTACCTAACGGGAACTTGGACTATGTAGGTTAACTAGCATACACTTGGACGATCTAGGTTAACTAGCGGGCACTTGGAATATCTAGGTTAACTGGCGGTGCCTTGGACTATGTAGGTTAACTAGCAGGCACTTGGACTATGTAGGTTACTTAGCGGGCGCTTGGACTATCTAGGTTAACTAGCTGACCTTGGACTATGTAGGTTAACTAATGTGCACTTCGACTATCTAGGTTAACTAGCGGACACTTGAACTATCTATGTTAACTAGCGGGCACTTGCACAAAGCTGGTTCCCTAGCGGGCAATTTTACTATGTAGGTTCCCTAGCGGGCACTTGGACTATATAAGTTCCCTACGGGCACTTGGACTATGTAGGTTCCTCTGCGGGCACTTGGACTATGTAGGTTCCCTATCAGGCACTTGGACTATGTAGGTTAAATATCGGGCACTTGGACTATCTAGGTTAATTAGCGGACACTTGTACAATGCAGGTTCCCTAGCGGGCATTTTGAGTATGTAGGATCCCTAGCGGGCACTTGGACTATATAAGTTCCCTACGGGCACTTGGACTATCTAGGTTCCCTAACGGGCACTTGGAATATATAGGTTCCCTATTGGGCATTGGACTATGTAAGTTAACTAGCAGGACCTTGGACTATCTAAGATACCTAGCGGGCAATTGGACTATGTAGTTTAACTAGCGGACACTTGGACAATCTAGGTTACCTAGCGGGCACTTGAACTATGTACATACCTGGCGGGCACTTGGACTATCTAGGTTACCTAGCGGGCACTTGGACTATGTACGTCCCCTAGCGGGCACTTGGACTGTCTAGGTTAACTAGAGGGCCCTTGGACTATGTAGGTTAACTAGCGGGCACTTGGATTATCTAGGTTAACTAGCGGTCACTTAGACGATTTAGGTTAACTAGCGGGCACTTGGACTATCTAGGTTAACTAACGGGCCCTTGTACTATCTAAGTTTACTAGCGGGCACTTGGACTATCTAGGTTAACTAGCGGGCACTTGGACTATGTAGTTTCCCTAGTGGGCATTTGGATTATTTAGGTTACCTAGTGGGCACTTGGACTATGTAGGTTACCTAGCAGGCACTTGGACTATATAGGTTAACGAAATGGCACTAGGACTATGTAGGTTACCTAGCGGGCACTTGTATTATCTAGGTTAGCTAACAGGAACTTGGAATATCTAGGTTACCTAGCAGGCACTTGGACTATGGAGGTTACCTTGCGGGCAATTGTACTATCTAGGTTACCTAACGGGAACTTGGACTATGTAGGTTAACTAGCATACACTTGGACGATCTAGGTTAACTAGCGGGCACTTGGAATATCTAGGTTAACTAGCGGGCACTTGGACTATGTAGGTTAACTAGCAGGCACTTGGACTATCTAGGTTCACTAGCGGGAACTTGGACTATCTAGGTTAACTAGCTGACCTTGGACTATGTAGGTTAACTATCGGGCACTTGGACTATCTAGGTTAACTAGCGGGCACTTGGACTATCTATGTTAACTAGCGGGCACTTGCACAAAGCAGGTTCCCTAGCGGGCACTTTTACTATGTAGGTTCCCTAGCGGGCACTTGGACTATCTAGGTTCCCTACGGGCACTTGGACTATCTAGGTTCCCTAACGGGCACTTGGACTATGTAGGTTCCCTATCAGGCTCTTGGACTATGTAGGTTACATATCGGGCACTTGGACTATCTAGGTTAACTAGAGGGCACGTGGACTATCTAAGTTAATTAGCGGGCACTTGTACAATGCAGGTTCCCTAGCGGGCATTTTGAGTATGTAGGTTCCCTAGCGGGCACTTGGACTATATAAGTTCCCTAACGGGCACTTGGAATATATAGGTTCCCTATCGGGCACTTGGACTATGTAGGTTCCTCAGCGGGCACTTGGACTATGTAGGTTCCCTATTGGGCATTGGACTATGTAGGTTAACTAGCAGGACCTTGGACTATCTAAGATACCTAGCGGGCACTTGGACTATGTAGTTTAACTAGCGGACACTTGGACAATCTAGGTTACCAAGCGGGCACTTGAACTATGTACATACCTTGGCGGGCACTTGGACTATCTAGGTTACCTAGCGGGCACTTGGACTATGTACGTCCCCTAGCGGGCACATGGACTATCTGGGTTAACTAGAGGGCCCTTGGACTATGTAGGTTAACTAGCGGGCACTTGGATTATCTAGGTTAACTAGCGGGCACTTAGACGATCTAGGTTAACTAGCGGCCACTTGGACTATCTAGGTTAACTAACGGGCCCTTATACTATCTAGGTTTACTAGCGGGCACTTGGACTATCTAGGTTAACTAGCGGGCACTTGGACTATGTAGTTTCCCTTGTGGGCTTTGGATTATTTAGGTTACCTAGTGGGCACTTGGACTATGTAGGTTACCTAGCAGGCACTTGGACTATCTAGGTTAACGAAATGGCACTAGGACTATGTAGGTTACCTAGCGGGCACTTGTATTATCTAGGTTAGCTTACAGGAACTTGGAATATCTAGGTTACCTAGCAGGCACTTGGACTATGGAGGTTACCTTGCGGGCACTTGTACTATCTAGGTTACCTAACGGGAACTTGGACTATGTATGTTAACTAGCATACACTTGGACGATCTAGGTTAACTAGCGGGCACTTGGAATATCTAGGTTAACTAGCGGGCCCTTGGACTATGTAGGTTAACTAGCAGGCACTTGGACTATGTAGGTTAACTAGCGGGAACTTGGACTATCTAGGTTAACTAGCTGACCTTGGACTATGTAGGTTAACTATTGGGCACTTGGACTATCTAGGTTAACTAGCGGGAACTTGCACAAAGCAGGTTCCCTAGCGGGCACTTTTACTATGTAGGTTCCCTAGCGGGCACTTGGACTATATAGGTTCCCTACAGGCACTTGGACAATGTAGGTTACCTAGGGGGCACTTGTATTATCTAGGTTAGCTAACAGGAACTTGGAATATCTAGGTTACCTAGCGGGCACTTGGACTATGGAGGTTACCTTGCGGGCAATTGTACTATCTAGGTTACCTAACGGGAACTTGGACTATGTAGGTTAACTAGCATACACTTGGACGATCTAGGTTAACTAGCGGGCACTTGGAATATCTAGGTTAACTAGCGGGCCCTTGGACTATGTAGGTTAACTACCAGGCACTTGGACTATGTAGGTTAACTAGCGGGAACTTGGACTATCTAGGTTAACTAGCTGACCTTGGACTATGTAGGTTAACTATCAGGCACTTGGACTATCTAGGTTAACTAGCGGGCACGTGGAACATCTAGGTTAATTAGCGGGCACTTGTACAATGCAGGTTCCCTAGCGGGCATTTTGAGTATGTAGGTTCCCTAGCGGGCACTTCGACTATCTAGGTTCCCTAACGGGCACTTGGAATATGTAGGTTCCTCAGCGGGCACTTGGACTATGTAGGTTCCCTATCGGGCATTGGACTATGTAGGTTAACTAGCAGGACCTTGGACTATGTAGGTAAACTAGCGGGCACTTGGACAGGTCCGGTTACCTAGCTTGCACTTGGACTTCTAGGTTAACCAATGGGCACTTGGACTATGTATGTTGCATAGCGGGCAATTGGATTATGTAGGTTAGGTAACGGGCACTTGGATTATCTAGGTTACCTAGCAGGAACTTGGACTATTTAGGTTACCTAGCGGGCACTTGGACTATCTAGGTTACCTAACGGGCATTTGGACTATCTTGATTTCTTAGCGGGGACTTGGACTATATAGGTTACCTAGCGGGACCTTGGACTATGTAGGTTACCTAGCAGGCACTTGGACAATCTAGGTTAACGAAATGGCACTTGGACTATGTAGGTTACCTAGCGGGCACTTGTATTATCTAGGTTAGCTAACAGGAACTTGGAATATCTAGGTTACCTAGCAGGCACTTGGACTATGGAGGTTACCTTGCGGGCAATTGTACTATCTAGGTTACCTAACGGGAATTTGGACTATGTAGGTTAACTAGCATACACTTGGACGATCTAGGTTAACTAGCGGGCACTTGGAATATCTAGGTTAACTAGTGGGCCCTTGGACTATGTAGGTTAACTAGCAGGCACTTGGACTATCTAGGTTAACTAGCGGGAACTTGGACTATCTAGGTTAACTAGCTGACCTTGGACTATGTAAGTTAACTATCGGGCACTTGGACTATCTAGGTTAACTAGCGGGCACTTGGACTATCTATGTTAACTAGCGGGCACTTGCACAAAGCAGGTTCCCTAGCGGGCACTTTTACTATGTAGGATCCCTAGCGGGCACTTGGACTATCTAGGTTCCCTACGGGCACTTGGACTATCTAGGTTCCCTAACGGGCACTTGGACTATGTAGGTTTTCTGCGGGCACTTGGACTATGTAGGTTCCCTATCAGGCTCTTGGACTATGTAGGTTAAATATCGGGCACTTGGACTATCTAGGTTAACTAGAGGGCACGTGGACTATCTAAGTTAATTAGCGGGCACTTGTACAATGCAGGTTCCCTAGCGGGCATTTTGAGTATGTAGGTTCCCTAGCGGGCACTTGGACTATATAAGTTCCCTAACGGGCACTTGGAATATATAGGTTCCCTATCGGGCCCTTGGACTATGTAGGTTCCTCAGCGGGCACTTGGACTATGTAGGTTCCCTATTGGGCATTGGACTATGTAGGTTAACTAGCAGGACCTTGGACTATCTAAGATTCCTAGCGGGCACTTGGACTATGTAGTTTAACTAGCGGACACTTGGACAATCTAGGTTACCAAGCGGGCACTTGAACTATGTACATACCTTGGCGGGCACTTGGACTATCTAGGTTACCTAGCGGGCACTTGGACTATGTACGTCCCCTAGCGGGCACTTGGACTATCTGGGTTAACTAGAGGGCCCTTGGACTATGTAGGTTAACTAGCGGGCACTTGGATTATCTAGGTTAACTAGCGGGCACTTAGATGATCTAGGTTAACTAACGGGAACTTGGACTATGTAGGTTAACTAGCATACACTTGGACGATCTAGGTTAACTAGCGGGCACTTGGACTATCTAGGTTAACTAACGGGCCCTTATACTATCTAGGTTTACTAGCGGGCACTTGGACTATCTAGGTTAACTAGCGGGCACTTGGACTATGTAGTTTCCCTAGTGGGCTTTGGATTATTTAGGTTACCTAGTGGGCACTTGGACTATGTAGGTTACCTAGCAGGCACTTGGACTATCTAGGTTAACGAAATGGCACTAGGACTATGTAGGTTACCTAGCGGGCACTTGTATTATCTAGGTTAGCTAACAGGAACTTGGAATATCTAGGTTACCTAGCAGGCACTTGGACTATGGAGGTTACCTTGCGGGCACTTGTACTATCTAGGTTACCTAACGGGAACTTGGACTATGTAGGTTAACTAGCATACACTTGGACGATCTAGGTTAACTAGCGGGCACTTGGAATATCTAGGTTAACTAGCGGGCCCTTGGACTATGTAGGTTAACTAGCAGGCACTTGGACTATGTAGGTTAACTAGCGGGAACTTGGACTATCTAGGTTAATTAGCTGACCTTGGACTATGTAGGTTAACTATTGGGCACTTGGACTATCTAGGTTAACTAGCGGGAACTTGCACAAAGCAGGTTCCCTAGCGGGCACTTTTACTATGTAGGTTCCCTAGCGGGCACTTGGACTATATAGGTTCCCTACGGGCACTTGGACTATGTAGGTTACCTAGGGGGCACTTGTATTATCTAGGTTAGCTAACAGGAACTTGGAATATCTAGGTTACCTAGCGGGCACTTGGACTATGGAGGTTACCTTGCGGGCACTTGTACTATCTAGGTTACCTAACGGGAACTTGGACTATGTAGGTTAACTAGCATACACTTGGACGATCTAGGTTAACTAGCGGGCACTTGGAATATCTAGGTTAACTAGCGGGCCCTTGGACTATGTAGGTTAACTAGCAGGCACTTGGACTATGTAGGTTAACTAGCGGGAACTTGGACTATCTAGGTTAACTAGCTGACCTTGGACTATGTAGCTTAACTATCGGGCACTTGGTCTATCTAGGTTAACTAGCGGGCACGTGGAACATCTAGGTTAATTAGCGGGCACTTGTACAATGCAGGTTCCCTAGCGGGCATTTTGAGTATGTAGGTTCCCTAGCAGGCACTTGGACTATCTAGGTTCCCTAACGGGCACTTGGAATATGTAGGTTCCTCAGCGGGCACTTGGACTATGTAGGTTCCCTATCGGTCATTGGACTATGTAGGTTAACTAGCAGGACCTTGGACTATGTAGGTAAACAACGGGCACTCGGACAGTTCCGGATACCTAGCTTGCACTTGGACTTCTAGGTTAACCAATGGGCACTTGGACTATGTATGTTGCATAGCGGGCAATTGGATTATGTAGGTTAGGTAACGGGCACTTGGACAATCTAGGTTACCTAGCAGGAACTTGGACTATTTAGGTTACCTAGCGGGCACTTGGACTATCTAGGTTACCTAACGGGCATTTGGACTATCTTGATTTCTTAGCGGGGACTTGGACTATATAGGTTACCTAGCGGGACCTTGGACTATGTAGGTTACCTAGCAGGCACTTGGACAATCTAGGTTAACGAAATTGCACTTGGACTATGTAGGTTACCTAGCGGGCACTTGGATTATCTAAGTTAGCTAACAGGAACTTGGAATATCTAGGTAACCTAGCGGGCACTTGGACTATGGAGGTTACCTTGCGGGGACTTGTACTATCTAGGTTACCTAACGGGAACTTGGACTATGTAGGTTAACTAGCATACACTTGGACGATCTAGGTTAACTAGCGGGCACTTGGAATATCTAGGTTAACTAGTGGGCCCTTGGACTATGTAGGTTAACTAGCAGGCACTTGGACTATCTAGGTTAACTAGCGGGAACTTGGACTATCTAGGTTAACTAGCTGACCTTGGACTATGTAAGTTAACTATCGGGCACTTGGACTATCTAGGTTAACTAGCGGGCACTTGGACTATCTATGTTAACTAGCGGGCACTTGCACAAAGCAGGTTCCCTAGCGGGCACTTTTACTATGTAGGATCCCTAGCGGGCACTTGGACTATCTAGGTTCCCTACGGGCACTTGGACTATCTAGGTTCCCTAACGGGCACTTGGACTATGTAGGTTTTCTGCGGGCACTTGGACTATGTAGGTTCCCTATCAGGCTCTTGGACTATGTAGGTTAAATATCGGGCACTTGGACTATCTAGGTTAACTAGAGGGCACGTGGACTATCTAAGTTAATTAGCGGGCACTTGTACAATGCAGGTTCCCTAGCGGGCATTTTGAGTATGTAGGTTCCCTAGCGGGCACTTGGACTATATAAGTTCCCTAACGGGCACTTGGAATATATAGGTTCCCTATCGGGCCCTTGGACTATGTAGGTTCCTCAGCGGGCACTTGGACTATGTAGGTTCCCTATTGGGCATTGGACTATGTAGGTTAACTAGCAGGACCTTGGACTATCTAAGATTCCTAGCGGGCACTTGGACTATGTAGTTTAACTAGCGGACACTTGGACAATCTAGGTTACCAAGCGGGCACTTGAACTATGTACATACCTTGGCGGGCACTTGGACTATCTAGGTTACCTAGCGGGCACTTGGACTATGTACGTCCCCTAGCGGGCACTTGGACTATCTGGGTTAACTAGAGGGCCCTTGGACTATGTAGGTTAACTAGCGGGCACTTGGATTATCTAGGTTAACTAGCGGGCACTTAGATGATCTAGGTTAACTAACGGGAACTTGGACTATGTAGGTTAACTAGCATACACTTGGACGATCTAGGTTAACTAGCGGGCACTTGGACTATCTAGGTTAACTAACGGGCCCTTATACTATCTAGGTTTACTAGCGGGCACTTGGACTATCTAGGTTAACTAGCGGGCACTTGGACTATGTAGTTTCCCTAGTGGGCTTTGGATTATTTAGGTTACCTAGTGGGCACTTGGACTATGTAGGTTACCTAGCAGGCACTTGGACTATCTAGGTTAACGAAATGGCACTAGGACTATGTAGGTTACCTAGCGGGCACTTGTATTATCTAGGTTAGCTAACAGGAACTTGGAATATCTAGGTTACCTAGCAGGCACTTGGACTATGGAGGTTACCTTGCGGGCACTTGTACTATCTAGGTTACCTAACGGGAACTTGGACTATGTAGGTTAACTAGCATACACTTGGACGATCTAGGTTAACTAGCGGGCACTTGGAATATCTAGGTTAACTAGCGGGCCCTTGGACTATGTAGGTTAACTAGCAGGCACTTGGACTATGTAGGTTAACTAGCGGGAACTTGGACTATCTAGGTTAATTAGCTGACCTTGGACTATGTAGGTTAACTATTGGGCACTTGGACTATCTAGGTTAACTAGCGGGAACTTGCACAAAGCAGGTTCCCTAGCGGGCACTTTTACTATGTAGGTTCCCTAGCGGGCACTTGGACTATATAGGTTCCCTACGGGCACTTGGACTATGTAGGTTACCTAGGGGGCACTTGTATTATCTAGGTTAGCTAACAGGAACTTGGAATATCTAGGTTACCTAGCGGGCACTTGGACTATGGAGGTTACCTTGCGGGCACTTGTACTATCTAGGTTACCTAACGGGAACTTGGACTATGTAGGTTAACTAGCATACACTTGGACGATCTAGGTTAACTAGCGGGCACTTGGAATATCTAGGTTAACTAGCGGGCCCTTGGACTATGTAGGTTAACTAGCAGGCACTTGGACTATGTAGGTTAACTAGCGGGAACTTGGACTATCTAGGTTAACTAGCTGACCTTGGACTATGTAGCTTAACTATCGGGCACTTGGTCTATCTAGGTTAACTAGCGGGCACGTGGAACATCTAGGTTAATTAGCGGGCACTTGTACAATGCAGGTTCCCTAGCGGGCATTTTGAGTATGTAGGTTCCCTAGCAGGCACTTGGACTATCTAGGTTCCCTAACGGGCACTTGGAATATGTAGGTTCCTCAGCGGGCACTTGGACTATGTAGGTTCCCTATCGGTCATTGGACTATGTAGGTTAACTAGCAGGACCTTGGACTATGTAGGTAAACAACGGGCACTCGGACAGTTCCGGATACCTAGCTTGCACTTGGACTTCTAGGTTAACCAATGGGCACTTGGACTATGTATGTTGCATAGCGGGCAATTGGATTATGTAGGTTAGGTAACGGGCACTTGGACAATCTAGGTTACCTAGCAGGAACTTGGACTATTTAGGTTACCTAGCGGGCACTTGGACTATCTAGGTTACCTAACGGGCATTTGGACTATCTTGATTTCTTAGCGGGGACTTGGACTATATAGGTTACCTAGCGGGACCTTGGACTATGTAGGTTACCTAGCAGGCACTTGGACAATCTAGGTTAACGAAATTGCACTTGGACTATGTAGGTTACCTAGCGGGCACTTGGATTATCTAAGTTAGCTAACAGGAACTTGGAATATCTAGGTAACCTAGCGGGCACTTGGACTATGGAGGTTACCTTGCGGGGACTTGTACTATCTAGGTTACCTAACGGGAACTTGGACTATGTAGGTTAACTAGCATACACTTGGACGATCTAGGTTAACTAGCGGGCACTTGGAATATCTAGGTTAACTAGCGGGGCCTTGAACTATGTAGGTTAACTAGCAGGCACTTGGACAATGTAGGTTAACTAGCGGGCACTTGGACTATCTAGGTTACCTAGCGGGCACTTGGACTATGTACGTCCCCTAGCAGGCACTTGGACTATCTAGGTTAACTAGAGGGCCCTTGGACTATGTAGGTTAACTAGCGGGCACTTGGACTATCTAGATTAACTAACGGGCCCTTATACTATCTAGGTTTACTAGCGGGCACTTGGACTATCTAGGTTAGCTAGCGGGCACTTGGACTATGTAGTTTCCCTAGTGGGCATTTGGATTATTTAGGTTACCTAGTGGGCACTTGGACTATGTAGGTTGCCTAGCAGGCACTTGGACTATCTAGGTTAACGAAATGGCACTTGGACTATGTAGGTTACCTAGCGGGCACTTGGATTATCTAGGTTAGCTAACAGGAACTTGGAATATCTAGGTAACCTAGCGGGCACTTGGACTATGGAGGTTACCTTGCGGGGACTTGTACTATCTAGGTTACCTAACGGGAACTTGGACTATGTAGGTTAACTAGCATACACTTGGACGATCTAGGTTAACTAGCGGGCACTTGGAATATCTAGGTTAACTAGCAGGGACTTGGACTATGTAGGTTAACTAGCAGGCACTTGGACAATGTAGGTTAACTAGCGGGCACTTGGACTATCTAGGTTACCTAGCGGGCACTTGGACTATGTACGTCCCCTAGCAGGCACTTGGACTATCTAGGTTAACTAGAGGGCCCTTGGACTATGTAGGTTAACTAGCGGGCACTTGGACTATCTAGGTTAACTAGCGGGCACTTGGACTATCTAGATTAACTAACGGGCCCTTATACTATCTAGGTTTACTAGCGGGCACTTGGACTATCTAGGTTAACTAGCGGGCACTTGGACTATGTAGTTTCCCTAGTGGGCATTTGGATTATTTAGGTTACCTAGTGGGCACTTGGACTATGTAGGTTGCCTAGCACGCACTTGGACTATCTAGATTAACGAAATGGCACTAGGACTATGTAGGTTACCTAGCGGGCACTTGGATTATCTAGGTTAGCTAACAGGAACTTGGAATATCTAGGTTACCTAGAAGGCACTTGGACTATGGAGGTTACCTTGCGGGCACTTGTACTATCTAGGTTACCTAACGGGAACTTGGACTATGTAGGTTAACTAACATACACTTGGACGATCTAGGTTAACTAGCGGGCACTTGGAATATCTAGGTTAACTAGCGGGCCCTTGGACTATGTAGGTTAACTAGCAGGCACTTGGACTATCTAGGTTAACTAGCTGACCTTGGACTAATAGGTTAACTATTGGGCACTTCGACTATCTAGGTTAACTAGCGGGCACTTGGACTATCTAGGTTAACTAGCGGGCACTTGCACAAAACAGGTTCCCTAGCGGGCACTTTTACTATGTAGGCTCCCTAGCGGGCACTTGGACTATATAGTTTCCCTACGGGCACTTGGACTATCTAGGTTCCCTAACGGGCACTTGGACTATGAAGGTTCCTCTGCGGGCACTTGGACTATGTACGTTCCCTATCAGGCACTTGGACTATGTAGGTTAACTATCGGGCACTTGTCCTATGTAGGTTAACTAGCGGGCACGTGGAATATCTAGGTAAATTAGCGGGCACTTTTACAATGCAGGTTCCCTAGCGGGCATTTTGAGTATGTAGGTTCCCAAGCGGGCACTTGGACTATCTAGGTTCCGTAACGGGCACTTGGAATATGTAGGTTCCCTATCGGGCACTTGGACTTTGTAGGTTCCTCGGGGGGCACTTGGACTATGTAGGTTCCCTATCGGGCATTGGACTAAGTAGGTTAACTAGCAGGACCTTGGACTATCTAGGTTACCTAGCGGGCACTTGGACTATGTAGGTTAACTAGCGGACACTTGGACAATCTAGGTTACCTAGCGGGCACTTGAACTATGTACATACCTTGGCGGGCACTTGGACTATCTAGGTTACCTAGCGGGCACTTGGACTATGTACGTCCCCTAGCGGGCACTTGGACTATTTAGGTTAACTAGAAGGCCCTTGTACTATGTAGGTTAACTAGCGGGCACTTGGATTATCTAGGTTAACTAGCGGGCACTTAGACGATCTAGGTTAACTAGCGGGCACTTGGACTATCTAGGTTAACTAGCGGGCACTTGGACTATCTAGATTAACTAACGGGCCCTTATACTATCTAGGTTTACTAGCGGTCACTTGGACTATCTAGGTTACCTAGCGGGCACTTGGACTATCTAGGTTACCTAGCGGGCACTTGGACTATGTACGTTTCCTAGCGGGTACTTGGACTATCTATGTTATCTAGCGGGCACTTGGACTATGTAGGTTCCCTATCGGGCACTTGGTCTATCTAGGTTAACTAGTGGGCACTTGGACTATCTATTTTAAGTAGCGAGCACTTGGACTATCTAGGTTAACTAGCGGACATTTGGACTATTAGGGTCCCTAGCGGGCATTTGGACTATATTGGTTACCTAGGGCGCACTTGGATTATGTAGGTAAACGAACGGGCACTTGGACTATGTAGGTAACCTAGTGCTCACTTGAACTGTCTAGGTTACCTAGCGGGCACTTGGAGTATGTAGGTTAACTAGGGGGAACTTGGACTACGTAGGTTAACTAGCGGGCCCTTGGACGATGTAGGTTAACTAGCGGGCCCTTGGACTATGTAGGTTAACTAGCGGGCCCTTGGACTATGTAAGTTAGTTAACTAGCGGGCACTTGGACGATCTAGGTTAACTAGCGGATACTTGGACTATGTAGGTTAACTTGCGGGCCCTTAAACTATGTAGATTAACTAGAGGCAGTTGGAGTATCTACGTTAACTAGCGGGCCCTTGGACTATGTAGATTCCCTGGCGGGCACTTGGACTATGTATGTTCCAGAGCGGGCACTTGGACTATGTAGGTTCCCTAGCAGGCACTTGGACTATGTTGGTTCCCTAGCGGGCAATTGTACTATGTAGGTTAACTAGCGGACACTTGGATGATCTAGGTTAACTAGCCGGTACTTGGACTATGTAGGTTAACTAGCGGTCCCTTGAACTATGTAGATAAACTAGCGGCACTTGGACTATCTACGTTAACTAGCGGGCCCTTGGACTATGTAGATTCCCTAGCGGGCACTTGGACTACGTAGGTTCCCTAGTGGGCACTTAGACTCTGTATGTTCCCTAGCGGGCACTTGGACTATATATGTTCCTTATGGACACTTGAACTATGTAAGTTAACTAACGGGCACTTGGACTATGTTGGTTAACTAGCGCGCCCTTGGACTATCTAGGTAACCTAGCGGGCACTTGGGCTATGTAGGTTAACTACCGGGCACTTGCACTATCTAGGTTACCTAACGGGCACTTGGACTATGTACGTTCCCTAGCGGGCACTTGGACTATCTATGTTAACTAGCGGGCACTTGGACTATGTAGGTTAACTAGGGGACACTTGCACTATATAGGTTACCTAGCGGCACTTGGACTATCTAGGTTAACTAGCGGGCACTTGGACTATCTGGGTTAACTAGCGTGCACTTGGACTATGTAGGTTCCTTAGCGGGAATTTGGATATCTAGTTTACCTAGCGGGCACTTGGACTATGTAGGTTAACTAGCGGGCCCTTGGACTATCTAGGTTACATAGATGGAACTTGGATTTTATAGGTCACCTTGCGGGCACTTGGACTATGTAGGTTAACCGAGGGACTTGGACGATCTAAGTTAAATAGTGGGCCCTTGGACTATGTAGGTTAACGAACGGGCATTTGGACTATGTAGGTTACCTAGCAGGCACTTGGACTGTCTAGGTTACCTAGCGGGCACTTGGACTATCTAGGTTAACGAACGGGCACTTGGACTATCTAGGTTAACGAAATGGCACTTGGACTATGTAGGTTACCTAGCGGGCACTTGCACTATCTAGGTTACCTAGCGGGCACTTGGACTATGTAGGTTAATTAGCGGGCATTTGGACTATGTAGGTAACCTAGCGGGCACTTGGACAGTCCCGGTTACCTAGCGGGCACTTGGATTTCTAGGTTAACGAATGGGCACTTGGACTATGTATGTTGCATAGCGGGCAATTGGATTATCTAGGTTAGGTAACGGGCACTTGGAATATTAAGGTTACCTAGCGGGAACTTGGACTATCTAGGTTAACTAACGGGCACTTGGACTATGTAGGTTCCCTAGCGGGCCCTTGGACTATGTAAGTTCCCTAGCGGGCACTTGGACTATGTGGGTTCCCTAGCGAGCATTTGGACTATCTAGGTTACGTAACGGGCACTTGGACTATGTGGGTTCCCTAGCGGGCATTTGGACTATCCAGGTTACCTAGCGGGCACTTGGACTATGTACGTTCCCTAGCGGGCACTTGGCCTATTTACGTTTCCTAGCGGGTACTTGGACTATCTATGTTATCTAGCGGGCACTTGGACTATGTAGGTTCCCTATCGGGCACTTGGACTAGATAGGTTCCCTAGCGGGCACTTGGTCTATCTAGGTTAACTAGTGGGCACTTGGACTATCTATGTTAAGTAGCGAGCACTTGGACTATCTAGGTTAACTAGCGGGCATTTGGACTATTAGGGTCCCTAGCGGGCATTTGGACTATATTGGTTACCTAGCGGGCACTTGGATTATGTAGGTAAACGAACGGGCACTTGGACTATGTAGGTAACCTAGTGCTCACTTGAACTGTCTAGGTTACCTAGCGGGCACTTGGAGTATGTAGGTTAACTAGGGGGCACTTGGACTACGTAGGTTAACTGGTGGGCCCTTGGACGATGTAGGTTAACTAGCAGGCCCTTGGACTATGTAGGTTAACTAGCGGGCCCTTGGACTATGTAAGTTAACTAGCGTGCACTTGGACGATCTAGGTTAACTGGCGGATACTTGGACTATGTAGGTTAACTTGCGGGCCCTTAGACTATGTAGATTAACTAGAGGCACTTGGAGTATCTACGTTAACTACCGGGCCCTTGGACTATGTAGATTCCCTAGCGGGCACTTGGACTATGTATGTTCCAGAGCGGGCACTTGGACTATGTAGGTTCCCTAGCAGGCACTTGGACTATGTAGGTTCCCTAGCGGGCACTTGTACTATGTAGGTTAACTAGGGGACACTTGCTCTATATAGGTTACCTAGCGGCACTTGGACTATCTAGGTTAACTAGCGGGCACTTGGAATATCTGGGTTAACTAGAGTGCACTTGGACTATGTAGGTTCCTTAGCGAGAATTTGGATATCTAGTTTACCTAGCGGGCACTGGGACTATGTACGTCCCCTAGAGGGCACTTGGACTATTTAGGTTAACTAGAAGGCCCTTGTACTATGTAGGTTAACTAGCGGGCACTTGGATTATCAAGGTTAACTAGCGGGCACTTAGACGATCTAGGTTAACTAGCGGGCACTTGGACTATCTAGGTTAACTAGCGGGCCCTTATACTATCTAGGTTTACTAGCGGGCACTTGGACTATCTAGGTTACCTAGCGGGCACTTGGACTATGTACGTTCCCTAGCGGGCACTTGGACTATGTACGTTTCCAAGCGGGTACTTGGACTATCTATGTTATCTAGCGGGCACTTGGACTATGTAGGTTCCCTATCGGGCACTTGGACTAGATAGGTTCCCTAGCGGGCACTTGGATTATGTAGGTAAACGAACGGGCACTTGGACTATGTCGGTAACCTAGTGCTCACTTGAACTGTCTAGGTTACCTAGCGGGCACTTGGAGTATGTAGGTTAACTAGGGGGCACTTGGACTACGTAGGTTAACTAGCGGGCCCTTGGACGATGTAGGTTAACTAGTGGGCCCTTGGACTATGTAGGTTAACTAGCGGGCCCTTGGACTATGTAAGTTAACTAGCGGTCACTTGGACGATCTAGGTTGACTAGCGGATACTTGGACTATGTAGGTTAACTTGCGGGCCCTTAAACTATGTAGATTAACTAGAGGCACTTGGAGTATCTTCGTTAACTAGCGGGCCCTTGGACTATGTAGATTCCCTGGCGGGCACTTGGACTATGTATGTTCCAGAGCGGGCACTTGGACTATGTAGGTTCCCTAGCAGGCACTTGGACTATGTAGGTTCCCTAGCGGGCACTTATACTATGTAGGTTAACTAGCGGACACTTGGACGATCTAGGTTAACTAGCTGGTACTTGGACTATGTAGGTTAACTAGCGGTCCCTTGAACTATGTAGATTAACTAGCGGCACTTGGACTATGTAGATTCCCTAGCGGGCACTTGGACTACGTAGGTTCCCTAGCGGGCACTTAGACTCTGTATGTTCCCTAGCGGGCACTTGGACTATATAGGTTCCTTACGGACACTTGAACTATTTAAGTTAACTAACGGGCACTTGGACTATGTAGGTTAACTAGCGCGCCCTTGGACTATCTAGGTAACCTAGCGGGCACTTGGGCTATGTAGGTTAACTACCGGGCACTTGCACTATCTAGGTTACCTAACGGGCACTTGGACTATGTACGTTCCCTAGCGGGCACTTGGACTATCTATGTTAACTAGCGGGCACTTGGACTATGTAGGTTAACTAGGGGACACTTGCACTATATAGGTTACCTAGCGGCACTTGGACTATCTAGGTTAACTAGCGGGCACTTGGACTATCTGGGTTAACTAGCGTGCACTTGGACTATGTAGGTTCCTTAGCGGGAATTTGGATATCTAGTTTACCTAGCGGGCACTTGGACTATGTAGGTTAACTAGCGGGCCCTTGGACTATCTAGGTTACATAGATGGAACTTGGATTTTATAGGTCACCTTGCGGGCACTTGGACTATGTAGGTTAACCGAGGCACTTGGACGATCTAAGTTAAATAGTGGGCCCTTGGACTATGTAGGTTAACGAACGGGCATTTGGACTATGTAGGTTACCTAGCAGGCACTTGGACTGTCTAGGTTACCTAGCGGGCACTTGGACTATCTAGGTTAACGAACGGGCACTTGGACTATCTAGGTTAACGAAATGGCACTAGGACTATGTAGGTTACCTAGCGGGCACTTGTATTATCTAGGTTAGCTAACAGGAACTTGGAATATCTAGGTTACCTAGCAGGCACTTGGACTATGTAGGTTACCTTGCGGGCAATTGTACTATCTAGGTTACCTAACGGGAACTTGGACTATGTAGGTTAACTAGCATACACTTGGACGATCTAGGTTAACTAGCGGGCACTTGGAATATCTAGGTTAACTAGCGGGCCCTTGGACTATGTAGGTTAACTAGCAGGCACTTGGACTATGTAGGTTAACTAGCGGGAACTTGGACTATCTAGGTTAACTAGCTGACCTTGGACTATGTAGGTTAACTATCGGGCACTTGGACTATCTAGGTTAACTAGCGGGCACTTGGACTATCTATGTTAACTAGCGGGCACTTGCACAAAGCAGGTTCCCTAGCAGGCACTTTTACTATGTAGGTTCCCTAGTGGGCACTTGGACTATGTAGGTTCCCTACGGGCACTTGGACTATCTAGGTTCCCTAACGGGCACTTGGACTATGTAGGTTCCTCTGCGGGCACTTGGACTATGTAGGTTCCCTATCAGGCTCTTGGACTATGTAGGTTAAATATCGGGCACTTGGACTATCTAGGTTAACTAGAGGGCACGTGGACTATCTAAGTTAATTAGCGGGTACTTGTACAATGCAGGTTCCCTAGTGGGCATTTTGAGTATGTAGCTTCCCTAGCGGGCACTTGGACTATATAAGTTCCCTAACGGGCACTTGGAATATATAGGTTCCCTATCGGGCACTTGGACTATGTAGGTTCCTCAGCGGGCACTTGGACTATGTAGGTTCCCTATTGGGCATTGGACTATGTAGGTTAACTAGCAGGACCTTGGACTATCTAAGATACCTAGCGGGCACTTGTACTATGTAGTTTAACTAGCGGACACTTGGACAATCTAGGTTACCAAGCGGGCACTTGAACTATGTACATACCTTGGCGGGCACTTGGACTATCTAGGTTACCTAGCGGGCACTTGGACTATGTACGTCCCCTAGCGGGCACTTGGACTATCTAGGTTAACTAGAAGGCCCTTGTACTATGTAGGTTAACTAGCGGGCACTTGGATTATCAAGGTTAACTAGCGGGCACTTGGATTATCAAGGTTAACTAGCGGGCACTTAGACGATCTAGGTTAACTAGCGGGCACTTGGACTATCTAGGTTAACTAGCGGGCCCTTATACTATCTAGGTTTACTAGCGGGCACTTGGACTATCTAGGTTACCTAGCGGGCACTTGGACTATGTACGTTCCCTAGTGGGCACTTGGACTATGTACGTTTCCTAGCGGGTACATGGACTATCTATGTTATCTAGCGGGCACTTGGACTATGTAGGTTCCCTATCGGGCACTTGGACTAGATAGGTTCCCTAGCGGGCACTTGGTCTATCTAGGTTAACTAGTGGGCACTTGGACTATCTATGTTAAGTAGTGAGCACTTGGACTATCTAGGTTAACTAGCGGACATTTGGACTATTAGGGTCCCTAGCGGGCATTTGGACTATATTGGTTACGTAGCGGGCACTTGGATTATGTAGGTAAACGAACGGGCATTTGGACTATGTAGGTAACCTAGTGCTCACTTGAACTGTCTTGGTTACCTAGCGGGCACTTGGAGTATGTAGGTTAACTAGGGGGCACTTGGACTACGTAGGTTAACTAGCGGGCCCTTGGACGATGTAGGTTAACTACCGGGCCCTTGGACTATGTAGGTTAACTAGCGGTCACTTGGACGATCTAGGTTGACTAGCGGATACTTGGACTATGTAGGTTAACTTGCGGGCCCTTAAACTATGTAGATTAACTAGAGGCACTTGGAGTATCTTCGTTAACTAGCGGGCCCTTGGACTATGTAGATTCCCTGGCGGTCCCTTGGACTATGTATGTTCCAGAGCGGGCACTTGGACTATGTAGGTTCCCTAGCGGGCACTTGTACTATGTAGGTTAACTAGCGGACACTTGGACGATCTAGGTTAACTAGCCGGTACTTGGACTATGTAGGTTAACTAGCGGTCCCTTGAACTATGTAGATTAACTAGCGGCACTTGGACTATCTACGTTAACTAGCGGGCCCTTGGACTATGTAGATTCCCTAGCGGGCACTTGGACTACGTAGGTTCCCTAGTGGGCACTTAGACTCTGTATGTTCCCTAGCGGGCACTTGGACTATATATATTCCTTACGGACACTTGAACTATGAAAGTTAACTAACGGGCACTTGGACTATGTAGGTTAACTAGCGCGCCCTTGGACTATCTAGGTAACCTAGCGGGCACTTGGGCTATGTAGGTTAACTACCGGGCACTTGCACTATCTAGGTTACCTAACGGGCACTTGGACTATGTACGTTCCCTAGCGGGCACTTGGACTATCTATGTTAACTAGCGGGCACTTGGACTATGTAGGTTAACTAGGGGACACTTGCACTATATAGGTTACCTAGCGGCACTTGGACTATCTAGGTTAACTAGCGGGCACTTGGACTATCTGGGTTAACTACCGTGCCCTTGGACTATGTAGGTTCCTTAGCGGGAATTTGGATATCTAGTTTACCTAGCGGGCACTTGGACTATGTAGGTTAACTAGCGGGCCCTTGGACTATCTAGGTTACATAGATGGAACTTGGATTTTATAGGTCACCTTGCGGGCACTTGGACTATGTAGGTTAACCGAGGCACTTGGACGATCTAAGTTAAATAGTGGGCCCTTGGACTATGTAGGTTAACGAACGGGCATTTGGACTATGTAGGTTACCTAGCAGGCACTTGGACTGTCTAGGTTACCTAGCGGGCACTTGGACTATCTAGGTTAACGAACGGGCACTTGGACTATCTAGGTTAACGAAATGGCACTTGGACTATGTAGGTTACCTAGCGGGCACTTGCACTATCTAGGTTACCTAGCGGGCACTTGGACTATGTAGGTTAATTAGCGGGCATTTGGACTATGTAGGTAACCTAGCGGGCACTTGGACAGTCCCGGTTACCTAGCGGGCACTTGGATTTCTAGGTTAACGAATGGGCACTTGGACTATGTATGTTGCATAGCGGGCAATTGGATTATCTAGGTTAGGTAACGGGCACTTGGAATATTTAGGTTACCTAGCGGGAACTTGGACTATCTAGGTTAACTAACGGGCACTTGGACTATGTAGGTTCCCTAGCGGGCCCTTGGACTATGTAAGTTCCCTAGCGGGCACTTGGACTATGTGGGTTCCCTAGCGGGCATTTGGACTATCTAGGTTACGTAACGGGCACTTGGACTATGTGGGTTCCCTAGCGGGCATTTGGACTATCCAGGTTACCCAGCGGGCACTTGGACTATGTACATTCCCTAGCGGGCACTTGGCCTATTTACGTTTCCTAGCGGGTACTTGGACTATCTATGTTATCTAGCGGGCACTTGGACTATGTAGGTTCCCTATCGGGCACTTGGACTAGATAGGTTCCCTAGCGGGCACTTGGTCTATCTAGGTTTACTAGTGGGCACTTGGACTATCTATGTTAAGTAGCGAGCACTTGGACTATCTAGGTTAACTAGTGGGCATTTGGACTATTAGGGTCCCTAGCGGGCATTTGGACTATATTGGTTACCTAGCGGGCACTTGGATTATGTAGGTAAACGAACGGGCACTTGGACTATGTAGGTAACCTAGTGCTCACTTGAACTGTCTAGGTTACCTAGCGGGCATTTGGAGTATGTAGGTTAACTAGGGGGCACTTGGACTACGTAGGTTAACTGGTGGGCCCTTGGACGATGTAGGTTAACTAGCGGGCCCTTGGACTATGTAGGTTAACTAGCGGGCCCTTGGACTATGTAAGTTAACTAGCGGGCACTTGGACGATCTAGGTTAACTAGCGGATACTTGGACTATGTAGGTTAACTTGCGGGCCCTTAGACTATGTAGATTAACTAGAGGCACTTGGAGTATCTACGTTAACTACCGGGCCCTTGGACTATGTAGATTCCCTAGCGGGCACTTGGACTATGTATGTTCCAGAGCGGGCACTTGGACTATGTAGGTTCCCTAGCGGGCATTTTGAGTATGTAGGTTCCCTAGCGGGCACTTGGACTATATAAGTTCCCTAACGGGCACTTGGAATATATAGGTTCCCTATCGGGCACTTGGACTATGTAGGTTCCTCAGCGGGCACTTGGACTATGTAGGTTCCCTATTGGGCATTGGACTATGTAGGTTAACTAGCAGGACCTTGGACTATCTAAGATACCTAGCGGGCACTTGGACTATGTAGTTTAACTAGCGGACACTTGGACAATCTAGGTTACCAAGCGGGCACTTGAACTATGTACATACCTTGGCGGGCACTTGGACTATCTAGGTTACCTAGCGGGCACTTGGACTATGTACGTCCCCTAGCGGGCACATGGACTATCTGGGTTAACTAGAGGGCCCTTGGACTATGTAGGTTAACTAGCGGGCACTTGGATTATCTAGGTTAACTAGCGGGCACTTAGACGATCTAGGTTAACTAGCGGCCACTTGGACTATCTAGGTTAACTAACGGGCCCTTATACTATCTAGATTTACTAGCGGGCACTTGGACTATCTAGGTTAACTAGCGGGCACTTGGACTATGTAGTTTCCCTTGTGGGCTTTGGATTATTTAGGTTGCCTAGTGGGCACTTGGACTATGTAGGTTACCTAGCAGGCACTTGGACTATCTAGGTTAACGAAATGGCACTAGGACTATGTAGGTTACCTAGCGGGCACTTGTATTATCTAGGTTAGCTTACAGGAACTTGGAATATCTAGGTTACCTAGCAGGCACTTGGACTATGGAGGTTACCTTGCGGGCACTTGTACTATCTAGGTTACCTAACGGGAACTTGGACTATGTATGTTAACTAGCATACACTTGGACGATCTAGGTTAACTAGCGGGCACTTGGAATATCTAGGTTAACTAGCGGGCCCTTGGACTATGTAGGTTAACTAGCAGGCACTTGGACTATGTAGGTTAACTAGCGGGAACTTGGACTATCTAGGTTAACTAGCTGACCTTGGACTATGTAGGTTAACTATTGGGCACTTGGACTATCTAGGTTAACTAGCGGGAACTTGCACAAAGCAGGTTCCCTAGCGGGCACTTTTACTATGTAGGTTCCCTAGCGGGCACTTGGACTATATAGGTTCCCTACGGGCACTTGGACAATGTAGGTTACCTAGGGGGCACTTGTATTATCTAGGTTAGCTAACAGGAACTTGGAATATCTAGGTTACCTAGCGGGCACTTGGACTATGGAGGTTACCTTGCGGGCAATTGTACTATCTAGGTTACCTAACGGGAACTTGGACTATGTAGGTTAACTAGCATACACTTGGACGATCTAGGTTAACTAGCGGGCACTTGGAATATCTAGGTTAACTAGCGGGCCCTTGGACTATGTAGGTTAACTACCAGGCACTTGGACTATGTAGGTTAACTAGCGGGAACTTGGACTATCTAGGTTAACTAGCTGACCTTGGACTATGTAGGTTAACTATCAGGCACTTGGACTATCTAGGTTAACTAGCGGGCACGTGGAACATCTAGGTTAATTAGCGGGCACTTGTACAATGCAGGTTCCCTAGCGGGCATTTTGAGTATGTAGGTTCCCTAGCGGGCACTTCGACTATCTAGGTTCCCTAACGGGCACTTGGAATATGTAGGTTCCTCAGCGGGCACTTGGACTATGTAGGTTCCCTATCGGGCATTGGACTATGTAGGTTAACTAGCAGGACCTTGGACTATGTAGGTAAACTAGCGGGCACTTGGACAGGTCCGGTTACCTAGCTTGCACTTGGACTTCTAGGTTAACCAATGGGCACTTGGACTATGTATGTTGCATAGCGGGCAATTGGATTATGTAGGTTAGGTAACGGGCACTTGGATTATCTAGGTTACCTAGCAGGAACTTGGACTATTTAGGTTACCTAGCGGGCACTTGGACTATCTAGGTTACCTAACGGGCATTTGGACTATCTTGATTTCTTAGCGGGGACTTGGACTATATAGGTTACCTAGCGGGACCTTGGACTATGTAGGTTACCTAGCAGGCACTTGGACAATCTAGGTTAACGAAATGGCACTTGGACTATGTAGGTTACCTAGCGGGCACTTGTATTATCTAGGTTAGCTAACAGGAACTTGGAATATCTAGGTTACCTAGCAGGCACTTGGACTATGGAGGTTACCTTGCGGGCAATTGTACTATCTAGGTTACCTAACGGGAATTTGGACTATGTAGGTTAACTAGCATACACTTGGACGATCTAGGTTAACTAGCGGGCACTTGGAATATCTAGGTTAACTAGTGGGCCCTTGGACTATGTAGGTTAACTAGCAGGCACTTGGACTATCTAGGTTAACTAGCGGGAACTTGGACTATCTAGGTTAACTAGCTGACCTTGGACTATGTAAGTTAATTATCGGGCACTTGGACTATCTAGGTTAACTAGCGGGCACTTGGACTATCTATGTTAACTAGCGGGCACTTGCACAAAGCAGGTTCCCTAGCGGGCACTTTTACTATGTAGGATCCCTAGCGGGCACTTGGACTATCTAGGTTCCCTACGGGCACTTGGACTATCTAGGTTCCCTAACGGGCACTTGGACTATGTAGGTTTTCTGCGGGCACTTGGACTATGTAGGTTCCCTATCAGGCTCTTGGACTATGTAGGTTAAATATCGGGCACTTGGACTATCTAGGTTAACTAGAGGGCACGTGGACTATCTAAGTTAATTAGCGGGCACTTGTACAATGCAGGTTCCCTAGCGGGCATTTTGAGTATGTAGGTTCCCTAGCGGGCACTTGGACTATATAAGTTCCCTAACGGGCACTTGGAATATATAGGTTCCCTATCGGGCCCTTGGACTATGTAGGTTCCTCAGCGGGCACTTGGACTATGTAGGTTCCCTATTGGGCATTGGACTATGTAGGTTAACTAGCAGGACCTTGGACTATCTAAGATTCCTAGCGGGCACTTGGACTATGTAGTTTAACTAGCGGACACTTGGACAATCTAGGTTACCAAGCGGGCACTTGAACTATGTACATACCTTGGCGGGCACTTGGACTATCTAGGTTACCTAGCGGGCACTTGGACTATGTACGTCCCCTAGCGGGCACTTGGACTATCTGGGTTAACTAGAGGGCCCTTGGACTATGTAGGTTAACTAGCGGGCACTTGGATTATCTAGGTTAACTAGCGGGCACTTAGATGATCTAGGTTAACTAGCGGGCACTTGGACTATCTAGGTTAACTAACGGGCCCTTATACTATCTAGGTTTAATAGCGGGCACTTGGACTATCTAGGTTAACTAGCGGGCACTTGGACTATGTAGTTTCCCTAGTGGGCTTTGGATTATTTAGGTTACCTAGTGGGCACTTGGACTATGTAGGTTACCTAGCAGGCACTTGGACTATCTAGGTTAACGAAATGGCACTAGGACTATGTAGGTTACCTAGCGGGCACTTGTATTATCTAGGTTAGCTAACAGGAACTTGGAATATCTAGGTTACCTAGCAGGCACTTGGACTATGGAGGTTACCTTGCGGGCACTTGTACTATCTAGGTTACCTAACGGGAACTTGGACTATGTAGGTTAACTAGCATACACTTGGACGATCTAGGTTAACTAGCGGGCACTTGGAATATCTAGGTTAACTAGCGGGCCCTTGGACTATGTAGGTTAACTAGCAGGCACTTGGACTATGTAGGTTAACTAGCGGGAACTTGGACTATCTAGGTTAACTAGCTGACCTTGGACTATGTAGGTTAACTATTGGGCACTTGGACTATCTAGGTTAACTAGCGGGAACTTGCACAAAGCAGGTTCCCTAGCGGGCACTTTTACTATGTAGGTTCCCTAGCGGGCACTTGGACTATATAGGTTCCCTACGGGCACTTGGACTATGTAGGTTACCTAGGGGGCACTTGTATTATCTAGGTTAGCTAACAGGAACTTGGAATATCTAGGTTACCTAGCGGGCACTTGGACTATGGAGGTTACCTTGCGGGCACTTGTACTATCTAGGTTACCTAACGGGAACTTGGACTATGTAGGTTAACTAGCATACACTTGGACGATCTAGGTTAACTAGCGGGCACTTGGAATATCTAGGTTAACTAGCGGGCCCTTGGACTATGTAGGTTAACTAGCAGGCACTTGGACTATGTAGGTTAACTAGCGGGAACTTGGACTATCTAGGTTAACTAGCTGACCTTGGACTATGTAGCTTAACTATCGGGCACTTGGTCTATCTAGGTTAACTAGCGGGCACGTGGAACATCTAGGTTAATTAGCGGGCACTTGTACAATGCAGGTTCCCTAGCGCGCATTTTGAGTATGTAGGTTCCCTAGCAGGCACTTGGACTATCTAGGTTCCCTAACGGGCACTTGGAATATGTAGGTTCCTCAGCGGGCACTTGGACTATGTAGGTTCCCTATCGGTCATTGGACTATGTAGGTTAACTAGCAGGACCTTGGACTATGTAGGTAAACAACGGGCACTCGGACAGTTCCGGATACCTAGCTTGCACTTGGACTTCTAGGTTAACCAATGGGCACTTGGACTATGTATGTTGCATAGCGGGCAATTGGATTATGTAGGTTAGGTAACGGGCACTTGGACAATCTAGGTTACCTAGCAGGAACTTGGACTATTTAGGTTACCTAGCGGGCACTTGGACTATCTAGGTTACCTAACGGGCATTTGGACTATCTTGATTTCTTAGCGGGGACTTGGACTATATAGGTTACCTAGCGGGACCTTGGACTATGTAGGTTACCTAGCAGGCACTCGGACAATCTAGGTTAACGAAATTGCACTTGGACTATGTAGGTTACCTAGCGGGCACTTGGATTATCTAAGTTAGCTAACAGGAACTTGGAATATCTAGGTAACCTAGCGGGCACTTGGACTATGGAGGTTACCTTGCGGGGACTTGTACTATCTAGGTTACCTAACGGGAACTTGGACTATGTAGGTTAACTAGCATACACTTGGACGATCTAGGTTAACTAGCGGGCACTTGGAATATCTAGGTTAACTAGCGGGGCCTTGAACTATGTAGGTTAACTAGCAGGCACTTGGACAATGTAGGTTAACTAGCGGGCACTTGGACTATCTAGGTTACCTAGCGGGCACTTGGACTATGTACGTCCCCTAGCAGGCACTTGGACTATCTAGGTTAACTAGAGGGCCCTTGGACTATGTAGGTTAACTAGCGGGCACTTGGACTATCTAGATTAACTAACGGGCCCTTATACTATCTAGGTTTACTAGCGGGCACTTGGACTATCTAGGTTAACTAGCGGGCACTTGGACTATGTAGTTTCCCTAGTGGGCATTTGGATTATTTAGGTTACCTAGTGGGCACTTGGACTATGTAGGTTGCCTAGCAGGCACTTGGACTATCTAGGTTAACGAAATGGCACTTGGACTATGTAGGTTACCTAGCGGGCACTTGGATTATCTAGGTTAGCTAACAGGAACTTGGAATATCTAGGTAACCTAGCGGGCACTTGGACTATGGAGGTTACCTTGCGGGGACTTGTACTATCTAGGTTACCTAACGGGAACTTGGACTATGTAGGTTAACTAGCATACACTTGGACGATCTAGGTTAACTAGCGGGCACTTGGAATATCTAGGTTAACTAGCGGGGACTTGGACTATGTAGGTTAACTAGCAGGCACTTGGACAATGTAGGTTTACTAGCGGGCACTTGGACTATCTAGGTTACCTAGCGGGCACTTGGACTATGTACGTCCCCTAGCAGGCACTTGGACTATCTAGGTTAACTAGAGGGCCCTTGGACTATGTAGGTTAACTAGCGGGCACTTGGACTATCTAGGTTAACTAGCGGGCACTTGGACTATCTAGATTAACTAACGGGCCCTTATACTATCTAGGTTTACTAGCGGGCACTTGGACTATCTAGGTTAACTAGCGGGCACTTGGACTATGTAGTTTCCCTAGTGGGCATTTGGATTATTTAGGTTACCTAGTGGGCACTTGGACTATGTAGGTTGCCTAGCAGGCACTTGGACTATCTAGATTAACGAAATGGCACTAGGACTATGTAGGTTACCTAGCGGGCACTTGGATTATCTAGGTTAGCTAACAGGAACTTGGAATATCTAGGTTACCTAGAAGGCACTTGGACTATGGAGGTTACCTTGCGGGCACTTGTACTATCTAGGTTACCTAACGGGAACTTGGACTATGTAGGTTAACTAACATACACTTGGACGATCTAGGTTAACTAGCGGGCACTTGGAATATCTAGGTTAACTAGCGGGCCCTTGGACTATGTAGGTTAACTAGCAGGCACTTGGACTATCTAGGTTAACTAGCTGACCTTGGACTAATAGGTTAACTATTGGGCACTTCGACTATCTAGGTTAACTAGCGGGCACTTGGACTATCTAGGTTAACTAGCGGGCACTTGCACAAAACAGGTTCCCTAGCGGGCACTTTTACTATGTAGGCTCCCTAGCGGGCACTTGGACTATATAGTTTCCCTACGGGCACTTGGACTATCTAGGTTCCCTAACGGGCACTTGGACTATGAAGGTTCCTCTGCGGGCACTTGGACTATGTACGTTCCCTATCAGGCACTTGGACTATGTAGGTTAACTATCGGGCACTTGTCCTATGTAGGTTAACTAGCGGGCACGTGGAATATCTAGGTAAATTAGCGGGCACTTTTACAATGCAGGTTCCCTAGCGGGCATTTTGAGTATGTAGGTTCCCAAGCGGGCACTTGGACTATCTAGGTTCCGTAACGGGCACTTGGAATATGTAGGTTCCCTATCGGGCACTTGGACTTTGTAGGTTCCTCGGGGGGCACTTGGACTATGTAGGTTCCCTATCGGGCATTGGACTAAGTAGGTTAACTAGCAGGACCTTGGACTATCTAGGTTACCTAGCGGGCACTTGGACTATGTAGGTTAACTAGCGGACACTTGGACAATCTAGGTTACCTAGCGGGCACTTGAACTATGTACATACCTTGGCGGGCACTTGGACTATCTAGGTTACCTAGCGGGCACTTGGACTATGTACGTCCCCTAGCGGGCACTTGGACTATTTAGGTTAACTAGAAGGCCCTTGTACTATGTAGGTTAACTAGCGGGCACTTGGATTATCTAGGTTAACTAGCGGGCACTTAGACGATCTAGGTTAACTAGCGGGCACTTGGACTATCTAGGTTAACTAGCGGGCACTTGGACTATCTAGATTAACTAACGGGCCCTTATACTATCTAGGTTTACTAGCGGTCACTTGGACTATCTAGGTTACCTAGCGGGCACTTGGACTATCTAGGTTACCTAGCGGGCACTTGGACTATGTACGTTTCCTAGCGGGTACTTGGACTATCTATGTTATCTAGCGGGCACTTGGACTATGTAGGTTCCCTATCGGGCACTTGGTCTATCTAGGTTAACTAGTGGGCACTTGGACTATCTATTTTAAGTAGCGAGCACTTGGACTATCTAGGTTAACTAGCGGACATTTGGACTATTAGGGTCCCTAGCGGGCATTTGGACTATATTGGTTACCTAGGGCGCACTTGGATTATGTAGGTAAACGAACGGGCACTTGGACTATGTAGGTAACCTAGTGCTCACTTGAACTGTCTAGGTTACCTAGCGGGCACTTGGAGTATGTAGGTTAACTAGGGGGCACTTGGACTACGTAGGTTAACTAGCGGGCCCTTGGACGATGTAGGTTAACTAGCGGGCCCTTGGACTATGTAGGTTAACTAGCGGGCCCTTGGACTATGTAAGTTAGTTAACTAGCGGGCACTTGGACGATCTAGGTTAACTAGCGGATACTTGGACTATGTAGGTTAACTTGCGGGCCCTTAAACTATGTAGATTAACTAGAGGCAGTTGGAGTATCTACGTTAACTAGCGGGCCCTTGGACTATGTAGATTCCCTGGCGGGCACTTGGACTATGTATGTTCCAGAGCGGGCACTTGGACTATGTAGGTTCCCTAGCAGGCACTTGGACTATGTTGGTTCCCTAGCGGGCAATTGTACTATGTAGGTTAACTAGCGGACACTTGGATGATCTAGGTTAACTAGCCGGTACTTGGACTATGTAGGTTAACTAGCGGTCCCTTGAACTATGTAGATAAACTAGCGGCACTTGGACTATCTACGTTAACTAGCGGGCCCTTGGACTATGTAGATTCCCTAGCGGGCACTTGGACTACGTAGGTTCCCTAGTGGGCACTTAGACTCTGTATGTTCCCTAGCGGGCACTTGGACTATATATGTTCCTTATGGACACTTGAACTATGTAAGTTAACTAACGGGCACTTGGACTATGTTGGTTAACTAGCGCGCCCTTGGACTATCTAGGTAACCTAGCGGGCACTTGGGCTATGTAGGTTAACTACCGGGCACTTGCACTATCTAGGTTACCTAACGGGCACTTGGACTATGTACGTTCCCTAGCGGGCACTTGGACTATCTATGTTAACTAGCGGGCACTTGGACTATGTAGGTTAACTAGGGGACACTTGCACTATATAGGTTACCTAGCGGCACTTGGACTATCTAGGTTAACTAGCGGGCACTTGGACTATCTGGGTTAACTAGCGTGCACTTGGACTATGTAGGTTCCTTAGCGGGAATTTGGATATCTAGTTTACCTAGCGGGCACTTGGACTATGTAGGTTAACTAGCGGGCCCTTGGACTATCTAGGTTACATAGATGGAACTTGGATTTTATAGGTCACCTTGCGGGCACTTGGACTATGTAGGTTAACCGAGGCACTTGGACGATCTAAGTTAAATAGTGGGCCCTTGGACTATGTAGGTTAACGAACGGGCATTTGGACTATGTAGGTTACCTAGCAGGCACTTGGACTGTCTAGGTTACCTAGCGGGCACTTGGACTATCTAGGTTAACGAACGGGCACTTGGACTATCTAGGTTAACGAAATGGCACTTGGACTATGTAGGTTACCTAGCGGGCACTTGCACTATCTAGGTTACCTAGCGGGCACTTGGACTATGTAGGTTAATTAGCGGGCATTTGGACTATGTAGGTAACCTAGCGGGCACTTGGACAGTCCCGGTTACCTAGCGGGCACTTGGATTTCTAGGTTAACGAATGGGCACTTGGACTATGTATGTTGCATAGCGGGCAATTGGATTATCTAGGTTAGGTAACGGGCACTTGGAATATTTAGGTTACCTAGCGGGAACTTGGACTATCTAGGTTAACTAACGGGCACTTGGACTATGTAGGTTCCCTAGCGGGCCCTTGGACTATGTAAGTTCCCTAGCGGGCACTTGGACTATGTGGGTTCCCTAGCGAGCATTTGGACTATCTAGGTTACGTAACGGGCACTTGGACTATGTGGGTTCCCTAGCGGGCATTTGGACTATCCAGGTTACCTAGCGGGCACTTGGACTATGTACGTTCCCTAGCGGGCACTTGGCCTATTTACGTTTCCTAGCGGGTACTTGGACTATCTATGTTATCTAGCGGGCACTTGGACTATGTAGGTTCCCTATCGGGCACTTGGACTAGATAGGTTCCCTAGCGGGCACTTGGTCTATCTAGGTTAACTAGTGGGCACTTGGACTATCTATGTTAAGTAGCGAGCACTTGGACTATCTAGGTTAACTAGCGGGCATTTGGACTATTAGGGTCCCTAGCGGGCATTTGGACTATATTGGTTACCTAGCGGGCACTTGGATTATGTAGGTAAACGAACGGGCACTTGGACTATGTAGGTAACCTAGTGCTCACTTGAACTGTCTAGGTTACCTAGCGGGCACTTGGAGTATGTAGGTTAACTAGGGGGCACTTGGACTACGTAGGTTAACTGGTGGGCCCTTGGACGATGTAGGTTAACTAGCAGGCCCTTGGACTATGTAGGTTAACTAGCGGGCCCTTGGACTATGTAAGTTAACTAGCGTGCACTTGGACGATCTAGGTTAACTGGCGGATACTTGGACTATGTAGGTTAACTTGCGGGCCCTTAGACTATGTAGATTAACTAGAGGCACTTGGAGTATCTACGTTAACTACCGGGCCCTTGGACTATGTAGATTCCCTAGCGGGCACTTGGACTATGTATGTTCCAGAGCGGGCACTTGGACTATGTAGGTTCCCTAGCGGGCACTTGTACTATGTAGGTTAACTAGGGGACACTTGCTCTATATAGGTTACCTAGCGGCACTTGGACTATCTAGGTTAACTAGCGGGCACTTGGAATATCTGGGTTAACTAGAGTGCACTTGGACTATGTAGGTTCCTTAGCGAGAATTTGGATATCTAGTTTACCTAGCGGGCACTGGGACTATGTACGTCCCCTAGAGGGCACTTGGACTATTTAGGTTAACTAGAAGGCCCTTGTACTATGTAGGTTAACTAGCGGGCACTTGGATTATCAAGGTTAACTAGCGGGCACTTAGACGATCTAGGTTAACTAGCGGGCACTTGGACTATCTAGGTTAACTAGCGGGCCCTTATATTATCTAGGTTTACTAGCGGGCACTTGGACTATCTAGGTTACCTAGCGGGCACTTGGACTATGTACGTTCCCTAGCGGGCACTTGGACTATGTACGTTTCCAAGCGGGTACTTGGACTATCTATGTTATCTAGCGGGCACTTGGACTATGTAGGTTCCCTATCGGGCACTTGGACTAGATAGGTTCCCTAGCGGGCACTTGGATTATGTAGGTAAACGAACGGGCACTTGGACTATGTCGGTAACCTAGTGCTCACTTGAACTGTCTAGGTTACCTAGCGGGCACTTGGAGTATGTAGGTTAACTAGGGGGCACTTGGACTACGTAGGTTAACTAGCGGGCCCTTGGACGATGTAGGTTAACTAGTGGGCCCTTGGACTATGTAGGTTAACTAGCGGGCCCTTGGACTATGTAAGTTAACTAGCGGTCACTTGGACGATCTAGGTTGACTAGCGGATACTTGGACTATGTAGGTTAACTTGCGGGCCCTTAAACTATGTAGATTAACTAGAGGCACTTGGAGTATCTTCGTTAACTAGCGGGCCCTTGGACTATGTAGATTCCCTGGCGGGCACTTGGACTATGTATGTTCCAGAGCGGGCACTTGGACTATGTAGGTTCCCTAGCAGGCACTTGGACTATGTAGGTTCCCTAGCGGGCACTTGGACTATGTAGGTTAACTAGCGGACACTTGGACGATCTAGGTTAACTAGCTGGTACTTGGACTATGTAGGTTAACTAGCGGTCCCTTGAACTATGTAGATTAACTAGCGGCACTTGGACTATGTAGATTCCCTAGCGGGCACTTGGACTACGTAGGTTCCCTAGCGGGCACTTAGACTCTGTATGTTCCCTAGCGGGCACTTGGACTATATAGGTTCCTTACGGACACTTGAACTATTTAAGTTAACTAACGGGCACTTGGACTATGTAGGTTAACTAGCGCGCCCTTGGACTATCTAGGTAACCTAGCGGGCACTTGGGCTATGTAGGTTAACTACCGGGCACTTGCACTATCTAGGTTACCTAACGGGCACTTGGACTATGTACGTTCCCTAGCGGGCACTTGGACTATCTATGTTAACTAGCGGGCACTTGGACTATGTAGGTTAACTAGGGGACACTTGCACTATATAGGTTACCTAGCGGCACTTGGACTATCTAGGTTAACTAGCGGGCACTTGGACTATCTGGGTTAACTAGCGTGCACTTGGACTATGTAGGTTCCTTAGCGGGAATTTGGATATCTAGTTTACCTAGCGGGCACTTGGACTATGTAGGTTAACTAGCGGGCCCTTGGACTATCTAGGTTACATAGATGGAACTTGGATTTTATAGGTCACCTTGCGGGCACTTGGACTATGTAGGTTAACCGAGGCACTTGGACGATCTAAGTTAAATAGTGGGCCCTTGGACTATGTAGGTTAACGAACGGGCATTTGGACTATGTAGGTTACCTAGCAGGCACTTGGACTGTCTAGGTTACCTAGCGGGCACTTGGACTATCTAGGTTAACGAACGGGCACTTGGACTATCTAGGTTAACGAAATGGCACTAGGACTATGTAGGTTACCTAGCGGGCACTTGTATTATCTAGGTTAGCTAACAGGAACTTGGAATATCTAGGTTACCTAGCAGGCACTTGGACTATGTAGGTTACCTTGCGGGCAATTGTACTATCTAGGTTACCTAACGGGAACTTGGACTATGTAGGTTAACTAGCATACACTTGGACGATCTAGGTTAACTAGCGGGCACTTGGAATATCTAGGTTAACTAGCGGGCCCTTGGACTATGTAGGTTAACTAGCAGGCACTTGGACTATGTAGGTTAACTAGCGGGAACTTGGACTATCTAGGTTAACTAGCTGACCTTGGACTATGTAGGTTAACTATCGGGCACTTGGACTATCTAGGTTAACTAGCGGGCACTTGGACTATCTATGTTAACTAGCGGGCACTTGCACAAAGCAGGTTCCCTAGCAGGCACTTTTACTATGTAGGTTCCCTAGTGGGCACTTGGACTATGTAGGTTCCCTACGGGCACTTGGACTATCTAGGTTCCCTAACGGGCACTTGGACTATGTAGGTTCCTCTGCGGGCACTTGGACTATGTAGGTTCCCTATCAGGCTCTTGGACTATGTAGGTTAAATATCGGGCACTTGGACTATCTAGGTTAACTAGAGGGCACGTGGACTATCTAAGTTAATTAGCGGGTACTTGTACAATGCAGGTTCCCTAGTGGGCATTTTGAGTATGTAGCTTCCCTAGCGGGCACTTGGACTATATAAGTTCCCTAACGGGCACTTGGAATATATAGGTTCCCTATCGGGCACTTGGACTATGTAGGTTCCTCAGCGGGCACTTGGACTATGTAGGTTCCCTATTGGGCATTGGACTATGTAGGTTAACTAGCAGGACCTTGGACTATCTAAGATACCTAGCGGGCACTTGTACTATGTAGTTTAACTAGCGGACACTTGGACAATCTAGGTTACCAAGCGGGCACTTGAACTATGTACATACCTTGGCGGGCACTTGGACTATCTAGGTTACCTAGCGGGCACTTGGACTATGTACGTCCCCTAGCGGGCACTTGGACTATCTAGGTTAACTAGAAGGCCCTTGTACTATGTAGGTTAACTAGCGGGCACTTGGATTATCAAGGTTAACTAGCGGGCACTTGGATTATCAAGGTTAACTAGCGGGCACTTAGACGATCTAGGTTAACTAGCGGGCACTTGGACTATCTAGGTTAACTAGCGGGCCCTTATACTATCTAGGTTTACTAGCGGGCACTTGGACTATCTAGGTTACCTAGCAGGCACTTGGACTATGTACGTTCCCTAGTGGGCACTTGGACTATGTACGTTTCCTAGCGGGTACATGGACTATCTATGTTATCTAGCGGGCACTTGGACTATGTAGGTTCCCTATCGGGCACTTGGACTAGATAGGTTCCCTAGCGGGCACTTGGTCTATCTAGGTTAACTAGTGGGCACTTGGACTATCTATGTTAAGTAGTGAGCACTTGGACTATCTAGGTTAACTAGCGGACATTTGGACTATTAGGGTCCCTAGCAGGCATTTGGACTATATTGGTTACCTAGCGGGCACTTGGATTATGTAGGTAAACGAACGGGCATTTGGACTATGTAGGTAACCTAGTGCTCACATGAACTGTCTTGGTTACCTAGCGGGCACTTGGAGTATGTAGGTTAACTAGGGGGCACTTGGACTACGTAGGTTAACTAGCGGGCCCTTGGACGATGTAGGTTAACTAGCGGGCCCTTGGACTATGTAGGTTAACTAGCGGTCACTTGGACGATCTAGGTTGACTAGCGGATACTTGGACTATGTAGGTTAACTTGCGGGCCCTTAAACTATGTAGATTAACTAGAGGCACTTGGAGTATCTTCGTTAACTAGCGGGCCCTTGGACTATGTAGATTCCCTGGCGGTCCCTTGGACTATGTATGTTCCAGAGCGGGCACTTGGACTATGTAGGTTCCCTAGCGGGCACTTGTACTATGTAGGTTAACTAGCGGACACTTGGACGATCTAGGTTAACTAGCCGGTACTTGGACTATGTAGGTTAACTAGCGGTCCCTTGAACTATGTAGATTAACTAGCGGCACTTGGACTATCTACGTTAACTAGCGGGCCCTTGGACTATGTAGATTCCCTAGCGGGCACTTGGACTACGTAGGTTCCCTAGTGGGCACTTAGACTCTGTATGTTCCCTAGCGGGCACTTGGACTATATATGTTCCTTACGGACACTTGAACTATGTAAGTTAACTAACGGGCACTTGGACTATGTAGGTTAACTAGCGCGCCCTTGGACTATCTAGGTAACCTAGCGGGCACTTGGGCTATGTAGGTTAACTACCGGGCACTTGCACTATCTAGGTTACCTAACGGGCACTTGGACTATGTACGTTCCCTAGCGGGCACTTGGACTATCTATGTTAACTAGCGGGCACTTGGACTATGTAGGTTAACTAGGGGACACTTGCACTATATAGGTTACCTAGCGGCACTTGGACTATCTAGGTTAACTAGCGGGCACTTGGACTATCTGGGTTAACTAGCGTGCACTTGGACTATGTAGGTTCCTTAGCGGGAATTTGTATATCTAGTTTACCTAGCGGGCACTTGGACTATGTAGGTTAACTAGCGGGCCCTTGGACTATCTAGGTTACATAGATGGAACTTGGATTTTATAGGTCACCTTGCGGGCACTTGGACTATGTAGGTTAACCGAGGCACTTGGACGATCTAAGTTAAATAGTGGGCCCTTGGACTATGTAGGTTAACGAACGGGCATTTGGACTATGTAGGTTACCTAGCAGGCACTTGGACTGTCTAGGTTACCTAGCGGGCACTTGGACTATCTAGGTTAACGAACGGGCACTTGGACTATCTAGGTTAACGAAATGGCACTTGGACTATGTAGGTTACCTAGCGGGCACTTGCACTATCTAGGTTACCTAGCGGGCACTTGGACTATGTAGGTTAATTAGCGGGCATTTGGACTATGTAGGTAACCTAGCGGGCACTTGGACAGTCCCGGTTACCTAGCGGGCACTTGGATTTCTAGGTTAACGAATGGGCACTTGGACTATGTATGTTGCATAGCGGGCAATTGGATTATCTAGGTTAGGTAACGGGCACTTGGAATATTTAGGTTACCTAGCGGGAACTTGGACTATCTAGGTTAACTAACGGGCACTTGGACTATGTAGGTTCCCTAGCGGGCCCTTGGACTATGTAAGTTCCCTAGCGGGCACTTGGACTATGTGGGTTCCCTAGCGAGCATTTGGACTATCTAGGTTACGTAACGGGCACTTGGACTATGTGGGTTCCCTAGCGGGCATTTGGACTATCCAGGTTACCTAGCGGGCACTTGGACTATGTACGTTCCCTAGCGGGCACTTGGCCTATTTACGTTTCCTAGCGGGTACTTGGACTATCTATGTTATCTAGCGGGCACTTGGACTATGTAGGTTCCCTATCGGGCACTTGGACTAGATAGGTTCCCTAGCGGGCACTTGGTCTATCTAGGTTAACTAGTGGGCACTTGGACTATCTATGTTAAGTAGCGAGCACTTGGACTATCTAGGTTAACTAGCGGGCATTTGGACTATTAGGGTCCCTAGCGGGCATTTGGACTATATTGGTTACCTAGCGGGCACTTGGATTATGTAGGTAAACGAACGGGCACTTGGACTATGTAGGTAACCTAGTGCTCACTTGAACTGTCTAGGTTACCTAGCGGGCACTTGGAGTATGTAGGTTAACTAGGGGGCACTTGGACTACGTAGGTTAACTGGTGGGCCCTTGGACGATGTAGGTTAACTAGCAGGCCCTTGGACTATGTAGGTTAACTAGCGCGCCCTTGGACTATCTAGGTAACCTAGCGGGCACTTGGACTATGTAGGTTCCCTATCAGGCTCTTGGACTATGTAGGTTACATATCGGGCACTTGGACTATCTAGGTTAACTAGAGGGCACGTGGACTATCTAAGTTAATTAGCGGGCACTTGTACAATGCAGGTTCCCTAGCGGGCATTTTGAGTATGTAGGTTCCCTAGCGGGCACTTGGACTATATAAGTTCCCTAACGGGCACTTGGAATATATAGGTTCCCTATCGGGCACTTGGACTATGTAGGTTCCTCAGCGGGCACTTGGACTATGTAGGTTCCCTATTGGGCATTGGACTATGTAGGTTAACTAGCAGGACCTTGGACTATCTAAGATACCTAGCGGGCACATGGACTATGTAGTTTAACTAGCAGACACTTGGACAATCTAGGTTACCAAGCGGGCACTTGAACTATGTACATACCTTGGCGGGCACTTGGACTATCTAGGTTACCTAGCGGGCACTTGGACTATGTACGTCCCCTAGCGGGCACTTGGACTATCTAGGTTAACTAGAAGGCCCTTGTACTATGTAGGTTAACTAGCGGGCACTTGGATTATCAAGGTTAACTAGCGGGCACTTAGACGATCTAGGTTAACTAGCGGGCACTTGGACTATCTAGGTTAACTAGCGGGCCCTTATACTATCTAGGTTTACTAGCGGGCACTTGGACTATCTAGGTTACCTAGCGGGCACTTGGACTATGTACGTTCCCTAGCGGGGACTTGGACTATGTACGTTTCCTAGCGGGTACTTGGACTATCTATGTTATCTAGCGGGCACTTGTACTATGTAGGTTCCCTATCGGGCCCTTGGACTAGATAGGTTCCCTAGCGGGCACTTGGTCTTTCTAGGTTAACTAGTGGGCACTTGGACTATCTATGTTAAGTAGTGAGCACTTGGACTATCTAGGTTAACTAGCGGACATTTGGACTATTAGGGTCCCTAGCGGGCATTTGGACTATATTGGTTACCTAGCGGGCACTTGGATTATGTAGGTAAACGAACGGGCACTTGGACTATGTAGATAACCTAGTGCTCACTTGAACTGTCTAGGTTACCTAGCGGGCACTTGGAGTATGTAGGTTAACTAGGGGGCACTTGGACTACGTAGGTTAACTAGCGGGCCCTTGGACGATGTAGGTTAACTAGCGGGCCCTTGGACTATGTAGGTTAACTAGCGGGCCCTTGGACTATGTAAGTTAACTAGCGGTCACTTGGACGATCTAGGTTGACTAACGGATACTTGGACTATGTAGGTTAACTTCGGGCCCTTAAACTATGTAGATTAACTAGAGGCACTTGGAGTATCTTCGTTAACTAGCGGGCCCTTGGACTATGTAAATTCCCTGGCGGGCACTTGGACTATGTATGTTCCAGAGCGGGCACTTGGACTATGTAGGTTCCCTAGCAGGCACTTGGACTATGTAGGTTCCCTAGCGGGCACTTGTACTATGTAGGTTAACTAGCGGACACTTGGACGATCTAGGTTAACTAGCCGGTACTTGGACTATATAGGTTAACTAGCGGTCCCTTGAACTATGTAGATTAACTAGCGGCACTTGGACTATCTACGTTAACTAGCGGGCCCTTGGACTATGTAGATTCCCTAGCGGGCACTTGGACTACATAGGTTCCCTAGCGGGCACTTAGACGCTGTATGTTCCCTAGCGGGCACTTGGACTATATATGTTCCTTACGGACACTTGAACTATGTAAGTTAACTAACGGGCACTTGGACTATGTAGGTTAACTAGCGCGCCCTTGGACTATCTAGGTAACCTAGCGGGCACTTGGGCTATGTAGGTTAACTACCGGGCACTTGCACTATCTAGGTTACCTAACGGGCACTTGGACTATGTACGTTCCCTAGCGGGCACTTTGACTATCTATGTTAACTAGCGGGCACTTGGACTATGTAGGTTAACTAGGGGACACTTGCACTATATAGGTTACCTAGCGGCACTTGGACTATCTAGGTTAACTAGCGGGCACTTGGACTATCTGGGTTAACTAGCGTGCACTTGGACTATGTAGGTTCCTTAGAGGGAATTTGGATATCTAGTTTACCTAGCGGGCACTTGGACTATGTAGGTTAACTAGCGGGCCCTTGGACTATCTAGGTTACATAGAAGGAACTTGGATTTTATAGGTCACCTTGCGGGCACTTGGACTATGTAGGTTAACCGAGGCACTTGGACGATCTAAGTTAAATAGTGGGCCCTTGGACTATGTAGGTTAACGAACGGGCATTTGGACTATGTAGGTTACCTAGCAGGCACTTGGACTGTCTAGGTTACCTAGCGGGCACTTGGACTATCTAGGTTAACGAACGGGCACTTGGACTATCTAGGTTAACGAAATGGCACTAGGACTATGTAGGTTACCTAGCGGGCACTTGTATTATCTAGGTTAGCTAACAGGAACTTGGAATATCTAGGTTACCTAGCAGGCACTTGGACTATGGAGGTTACCTTGCGGGCAATTGTACTATCTAGGTTACCTAACGGGAACTTGGACTATGTACGTTAACTAGCATACACTTGGACGATCTAGGTTAACTAGCGGGCACTTGGAATATCTAGGTTAACTAGCGGGCCCTTGGACTATGTAGGTTAACTAGCAGGCACTTGGACTATGTAGGTTAACTAGCGGGAACTTGGACTATCTAGGTTAACTAGCTGACCTTGGACTATGTAGGTTAACTATCGGGCACTTGGACTATCTATGTTAACTAGCGGGCACTTGCACAAAGCAGGTTCCCTAGCGGGCACTTTTACTATGTAGGTTCCCTAGCGGGCACTTGGACTATCTAGGTTCCCTACGGGCACTTGGACTATCTAGGTTCCCTAACGGGCACTTGGACTATGTAGGTTCCTCTGCGGGCACTTGGACTATGTAGGTTCCCTATCAGGCTCTTGGACTATGTAGGTTAAATATCGGGCACTTTGACTATCTAGGTTAACTAGAGGGCACGTGGACTATCTAAGTTAATTAGCGGGTACTTGTACAATGGAGGTTCCCTAGCGGGCATTTTGAGTATGTAGGTTCCCTAGCGGGCACTTGGACTATATAAGTTCCCTAACGGGCACTTGGAATATATAGGTTCCCTATCGGGCACTTGGACTATGTAGGTTCCTCAGCGGGCACTTGGACTATGTAGGTTCCCTATTGGGCATTGGACTATGTAGGTTAACTAGCAGGACCTTGGACTATCTAAGATACCTAGCGGGCACTTGGACTATGTAGTTTAACTAGCGGACACTTGGACAATCTAGGTTACCAAGCGGGCACTTGAACTATGTACATACCTTGGCGGGCACTTGGACTATCTAGGTTACCTAGCGGGCACTTGGACTATGTACGTCCCCTAGCGGGCACTTGGACTATCTAGGTTAACTAGAGGGCCCTTGGACTATGTAGGTTAACTAGCGGGCACTTGGATTATGTAGGTTAACTAGCGGGCACTTAGACGATCTAGGTTAACTAGCGGGCACTTGGACTATCTAGGTTAACTAACGGGCCCTTATACTATCTAGGTTTACTAGCGGGCACTTGGACTATCTAGGTTAACTAGCGGGCACTTGGACTATGTAGTTTCCCTAGTGGGCTTTGGATTATTTAGGTTACCTAGTGGGCACTTGGACTATGTAGGTTACCTAGCAGGCACTTGGACTATCTAGGTTAACGAAATGGCACTAGGACTATGTAGGTTACCTAGCGGGCACTTGTATTATCTAGGTTAGCTAACAGGAACTTGGAATATCTAGGTTACCTAGCAGGCACTTGGACTATGGAGGTTACCTTGCGGGCACTTGTACTATCTAGGTTACCTAACGGGAACTTGGACTATGTAGGTTAACTAGCATACACTTGGACGATCTAGGTTAACTAGCGGGCACTTGGAATATCTAGGTTAACTAGCGGGCCCTTGGACTATGTAGGTTAACTAGCAGGCACTTGGACTATGTAGGTTAACTAGCGGGAACTTGGACTATTTAGGTTAACTAGCTGACCTTGGACTATGTAGGTTAACTATCGGGCACTTGGACTATCTAGGTTAACTAGCGGGCACGTGGAACATCTAGGTTAATTAGCGGGCACTTGTACAATGCAGGTTCCCTAGCGGGCATTTTGAGTATGTAGGTTCCCTAGCGGGCACTTGGACTATCTAGGTTCCCTAACGGGCACTTGGAATATGTAGGTTCCTCAGCGGGCACTTGGACTATGTAGGTTCCCTATCGGGCATTGGACTATGTAGGTTAACTAGCAGGACCTTGGACTATGTAGGTAAACTAGCGGGCACTTGGACAGTTCCGGTTACCTAGCTTGCACTTGGACTTCTAGGTTAACCAATGGGCACTTGGACTATGTAAGTTGCATAGCGGGCAATTGGATTATGTAGGTTAGGTAACGGGCACTTGGACTATCTAGGTTACCTTGCAGGAACTTGGACTATTTAGGTTACCTAGCGGGCACTTGGACTATCTAGGTTACCGAACGGGCACTTGGACTATCTTGATTTCTTAGCGGGGACTTGGACTATATAGGTTACCTAGCGGGACCTTGGACTATGTAGGTTACCTAGCAGGCACTTGGACAATCTAGGTTAACGAAATGGCACTTGGACTATGTAGGTTACCTAGCGGGCACTTGAATTATCTAGGTTAGCTAACAGGAACTTGTAATATCTAGGTAACCTAGCGGGCACTTGGACTATGGAGGTTACATTGCGGTGACTTGTACTATCTAGGTTACCTAACGGGACTTGGACAATGTAGGTTACCTAGCATACACTTGGACGATCTAGGTTAACTAGCGGGCACTTGGAATATCTAGGTTAACCAGCGGGGCCTTGGACTATGTAGGTTAACTAGCGGGAAATTGAACTATCTAGGTTAACTAGCTGACCTTGGACTATAAGTTAACTATTGGGCACTTCGACTATCTAGGTTAACTAGCGGGCACTTGGACTATCTAGGATAACTAGCGGGCACTTGCACAAAGCAGGTTATCTAGCGGGCACTTTTACTATGTAGGCTCCCTAGTGGGCACTTGGACTATATAGGTTCCCTAAAGGGCACTTGGAATATGTAGGTTCCCTATCGGGCACTTGGACTATGTAGGTTCCTCAGCGGGCACTTGGACTATGTAGGTTCCCTATCGGGCATTGGACTATGTAGGTTAACTAGCAGGACCTTGGACTATCTAGGTTACCTAGCGGGCACTTGGACTATGTAGTTTAACTAGCGGACACTTGGACAATCTAGGTTACCTAGAGGGCACTTGAACTATGTACATACCTTGGCGGGCACTTGGACTATCTAGGTTACCTAGCGGGCACTTGGACTATGTACGTCCCCTAGCAGGCACTTGGACTATCTAGGTTAACTAGAGGGCCCTTGGACTATGTAGGTTAACAAGCGGGCACTTGGACTATCTAGATTAACTAACGGGCCCTTATACTATCTAGGTTTACTAGCGAGCACTTGGACTATCTAGGTTAACTAGCGGGCACTTGGACTATGTAGTTTCCCTAGTGGGCATTTGGATTATTTAGGTTACCTAGTGGGCACTTGGACTATGTAGGTTGCCTAGCAGGCACGTGGACTATCTAGGTTAACGAAAAGGCACTTGGACTATGTAGGTTACCTAGCGGGCACTTGGATTATCTAGGTTAGCTAACAGGAACTTGGAATATCTAGGTAACCTAGCGGGCACTTGGACTATGGAGGTTACCTTGCGGGGACTTGTACTATCTATGTTACCTAACGGGAACTTGGACTATGTAGGTTAACTAGCATACACTTGGACGATCTAGGTTAACTAGCGGGCACTTGGAATATCTAGGTTAACTAGCGGGGCCTTGGACTATGTAGGTTAACTAGCAGGCACTTGGACAATGTAGGTTAACTAGCGGGCACTTGGACTATCTAGGTTACCTAGCGGGCACTTGGACTATGTACGTCCCCTAGCAGGCACTTGGACTATCTAGGTTAACTAGAGGGCCCTTGGACTATGTAGGTTAACTAGCGGGCACTTGGACTATCTAGATTAACTAACGGGCCCTTATACTATCTAGGTTTACTAGCGGGCACTTGGACTATCTAGGTTAACTAGCGGGCACTTGGACTATGTAGTTTCCCTAGTGGGCATTTGGATTATTTAGGTTACCTAGTGGGCACTTGGACTATGTAGGTTGCCTAGCAGGCACTTGGACTATCTAGGTTAACGAAATGGCACTTGGACTATGTAGGTTACCTAGCGGGCACTTGGATTATCAAGGTTAGCTAACAGGAACTTGGAATATCTAGGTAACCTAGCGGGCACTTGGACTATGGAGGTTACCTTGCGGGGACTTGTACTATCTAGGTTACCTAACGGGAACTTGGACTATGTAGGTTAACTAGCATACACTTGGACGATCTAGGTTAACTAGCGGGCACTTGGAATATCTAGGTTAACTAGCGGGGCCTTGGACTATGTAGGTTAACTAGCAGGCACTTGGACAATGTAGGTTAACTAGCGGGCACTTGGACTATCTAGGTTACCTAGCGGGCACTTGGACTATGTACGTCCCCTAGCAGGCACTTGGACTATCTAGGTTAACTAGAGGGCCCTTGGACTATGTAGGTTAACTAGCGGGCACTTGGACTATCTAGGTTAACTAGCGGGCACTTGGACTATCTAGATTAACTAACGGGCCCTTATACTATCTAGGTTTACTAGCGGGCACTTGGACTATCTAGGTTAACTAGCGGGCACTTGGACTATGTAGTTTCCCTAGTGGGCATTTGGATTATTTAGGTTACCTAGCAGGCACTTGGACTATCTAGGTTAACGAAATGGCACTTGGACTATGTAGGTTACCTAGCGGCCACTTGGATTATCTAGGTTAGCTAAGAGGAACTTGGAATATCTAGGTTACCTAGCGGGCACTTGGACTATGGAGGTTACCTTGCGGGCACTTGTACTATGTAGGTTACCTAACGGGAACTTGGACTATGTAGGTTAACTAGCATACACTTGGACGATCTAGGTTAACTAGCGGGCACTTGGAATATCTAGGTTAACTAGCGGGCCCTTGGACTATGTAGGTTAACTAGCAGGCACTTGGACTATCTAGGTTAACTAGCTGACCTTGGACTAATAGGTTAACTATTGGGCCCTTCGGCTATCTAGGTTAACTAGCGGGCACTTGGACTATCTAGGTTAACTAGTGGGCACTTGCACAAAGCAGGTTCCCTAGCGGGCACTTTTACTATGTAGGCTCCCTAGCGGGCACTTGGACTATATAGTTTCCTTACGGGCACTTGGACTATCTAGGTTCCGTAACGGGCACTTGGACTATGTAGGTTCCTCTGCGGGCACTTGGACTATGTACGTTCCCTATCAGGCACTTGGACTATGTAGGTTAACTATCGGGCACTTGGACTATCTAGGTTAACTAGCGGGCACGTGGAATATCTAGGTAAATTAGCGGGCACTTGTACAATGCAGGTTCCCTAGCGGGCATTTTGAGTATGTAGGTTCCCTAGCGGGCACTTGGACTATCTAGGTTCCGTAACGGGCACTTGGAATATGTAGGTTCCCTATCGGGCACTTGGACTATGTAGGTTCCTCGGGGGGGCACTTGGACTATGTAGGTTCCCTATCGGGCATTGGACTATGTAGGTTAACTAGCAGGACCTTGGACTATCTAGTTTACCTAGCGGGCACTTGGACTATGTAGGTTAACTAGCGGACACTTGGACAATCTAGGTTACCAAGCGGGCACTTGAACTATGTACATACCTTGGCGGGCACTTGGACTATCTAGGTTACCTAGCGGGCACTTGGACTATGTTCGTCCCCTAGCGGGCACTTGGACTATTTAGGTTAACTAGAAGGCCCTTGTACTATGTAGGTTAACTAGCGGGCACTTGGATTATCTAGGTTAACTAGCGGGCACTTAGACGATCTAGGTTAACTAGCGGGCACTTGGACTATCTAGGTTAACTAGTGGGCACTTGGACTATCTAGATTAACTAACGGGCCCTTATACTATCTAGGTTTACTAGCGGTCACTTGGACTATCTAGGTTACCTAGCGGGCACTTGGACTATGTACGTTCCCTAGCGGGCACTTGGACTATGTACGTTTCCTAGCGGGTACTTGGACTATCTATGTTATCTAGCGGGCACCTGGACTATGTAGGTTCCCTATCGGGCACTTGGACTAGATAGGTTCCCTAGCGGGCACTTGGTCTATCTAGGTTAACTAGTGGGCACTTGGACTATCTATGTTAAGTAGCGAGCACTTGGACTATCTAGGTTAACTAGTGGGCATTTGGACTATTAGGGTCCCTAGCGGGCATTTGGACTATATTGGTTACCTAGCGGGCACTTGGATTATGTAGGTAAACGAACGGGCACTTGGACTATGTAGGTAACCTAGTGCTCACTTGAACTGTCTAGGTTACCTATCGGGCACTTGGAGTATGTAGGTTAACTACGGGGCACTTGGACTATGTAGGTTAACTAGCGGGCCCTTGGACGATGTAGGTTAACTAGCGGGCCCTTGGACTATGTAGGTTAACTAGCGGGCCCTTGGACTATGTAAGTTAACTAGCGGGAACTTGGACGATCTAGGTTAACTAGCGGATACTTAGACTATGTAGGTTAACTTGCGGGCCCTTAAACTATGTAGATTAACTAGAGGCAGTTGGAGTATCTACGTTAACTAGCGGGCCCTTGGACTACGTAGATTCCCTGGCGGTCCCTTGGACTATGTATGTTCCAGAGCGGGCACTTGGACTATGTAGGTTCCCTAGCGGGCACTTGTACTATGTAGGTTAACTAGCGGACACTTGGACGATCTAGGTTAACTAGTCGGTACTTGGACTATGTAGGTTAACTAGCGGTCCCTTGAACTATGTAGATTAACTAGCGGCACTTGGACTATCTACATTAACTAGCGGGCCCTTGGACTATGTAGATTCCCTAGCGGGCACTTGGACTACGTAGGTTCCCTAGCGGGCACTTAGACTCTGTATGTTCCCTAGCGGGCACTTGGACTATATATGTTCCTTATGGACACTTGAACTATGTAAGTTAACTAACGGGCACTTGGACTATGTTGGTTAACTAGCGCGCCCTTGGACTATCTAGGTAACCTAGCGGGCACTTGGGCTATGTAGGTTAACTACCGGGCACTTGCACTATCTAGGTTACCTAACGGGCACTTGGACTATGTACGTTCCCTAGCGGGCACTTGGACTATCTATGTTAACTAGCGGGCACTTGGACTATGTAGGTTAACTAGGGGACACTTGCACTATATAGGTTACCTAGCGGCACTTGGACTATCTAGGTTAACTAGCGGGCACTTGGACTATCTGGGTTAACTAGCGTGCACTTGGACTATGTAGGTTCCTTAGCGGGAATTTGGATATCTAGTTTACCTAGCGGGCACTTGGACTATGTAGGTTAACTAGCGGGCCCTTGGACTATCTAGGTTACATAGATGGAACTTGGATTTTATAGGTCACCTTGCGGGCACTTGGACTATGTAGGTTAACCGAGGCACTTGGACGATCTAAGTTAAATAGTGGGCTCTTGGACTATGTAGGTTAACGAACGGGCATTTGGACTATGTAGGTTACCTAGCAGGCACTTGGACTGTCTAGGTTACCTAGCGGGCACTTGGACTATCTAGGTTAACGAACGGGCACTTGGACTATCTAGGTTAACTAGCGGGCACTTGGAATATGTAGGTTACCTAGCGGGCACTTGCACTATCTAGGTTACCTAGCGGGCACTTGGACTATGTAGGTTAATTAGCGGGCATTTGGACTATGTAGGTAACCTAGCGGGCACTTGGACAGTCCCGGTTACCTAGCGGGCACTTGGATTTCTAGGTTAACGAATGGGCACTTGGACTATGTATGTTGCATAGCGGGCAATTGGATTATCTAGGTTAGGTAACGGGCACTTGGAATATTTAGGTTACCTAGCGGGAACTTGGACTATCTAGGTTAACTAACGGGCACTTGGACTATGTAGGTTCCCTAGCGGGCCCTTGGACTATGTAAGTTCCCTAGCGGGCACTTGGACTATGTGGGTTCCCTAGCGGGCATTTGGACTATCTAGGTTACGTAACGGGCACTTGGACTATGTGGGTTCCCTAGCGGGCATTTGGACTATCCAGGTTACCTAGCGGGCACTTGGACTATGTACGTTCCCTAGCGGGCACTTGGCCTATGTACGTTTCCTAGCGGGTACTTGGACTATCTATGTTATCTAGCGGGCACTTGGACTATGTAGGTTCCCTATCGGGCACTTGGACTAGATAAGTTCCCTAGCGGGCACTTGGTCTATCTAGGTTAACTAGTGGGCACTTGGACTATCTATGTTAAGTAGCGAGCACTTGGACTATCTAGGTTAACTAGCGGGCATTTGGACTATTAGGGTCCCTAGCGGGCATTTGGACTATATTGGTTACCTAGCGGGCACTTGGATTATGTAGGTAAACGAACGGGCACTTGGACTATGTAGGTAACCTAGTGCTCACTTGAACTGTCTAGGTTACCTAGCGGGCACTTGGAGTATGTAGGTTAACTAGGGGGCACTTGGACTACGTAGGTTGACTGGTGGCCCCTTGTACGATGTAGGTTAACTAGCGGGCCCTTGGACTATGTAAGTTAACTAGCGGGCCCTTGGACTATGTAAGTTAACTAGCGGGCACTTGGACGATCTAGGTTAACTAGCGGATACTTGGACTATGTAGGTTAACTTGCGGGCCCTTAGACTATGTAGATTAACTAGAGGCACTTGGAGTATCTACGTTAACTAGCGGGCCCTTGGACTATGTAGATTCCCTAGCGGGCACTTGGACTATGTATGTTCCAGAGCGGACACTTGGACTATGTAGGTTCCCTAGCAGGCACTTGGACTATGTAGGTTCCCTAGCGGGCACTTGTACTATGTAGGTTAACTAGGGGACACTTGCTCTATATAGGTTACCTAGCGGCACTTGGACTATCTAGGTTAACTAGCGGGCACTTGGAATATCTGGGTTAACTAGCGTGCACTTGGACTATGTAGGTTCCTTAGCGAGAATTTGGATATCTAGTCTACCTAGCGGGCACTGGGACTATGTACGTCCCCTAGAGGGCACTTGGACTATTTAGGTTAACTAGAAGGCCCTTGTACTATGTAGGTTAACTAGCGGGCACTTGGATTATCAAGGTTAACTAGCGGGCACTTAGACGATCTAGGTTAACTAGCGGGCACTTGGACTATCTAGGTTAAATAGCGGGCCCTTATACTATCTAGGTTTACTAGCGGGCACTTGGACTATCTAGGTTACCTAGCGGGCACTTGGACTATGTACGTTCCCTAGCGGGCACTTGGACTATGTACGTTTCCTAGCGGGTACTTGGACTATCTATGTTATCTAGCGGGCACTTGGACTATGTGGGTTCCCTATCGGGTACTTGGACTAGATAATTTCCCTAGCGGGCACTTGGTCTATCTAGGTTAACTAGTGGGCACTTGGACTATCTATGTTAAATAGCGAGCACTTGGACTATCTAGGTTAACTAGCGGACATTTGGACTATTAGGGTCCCTAGCGGGCATTTGGACTATATTGGTTACCTAGCGGGCACTTGGATTATGTAGGTAAACGAACGGGCACTTGGACTATGTAGGTAACCTAGTGCTCACTTGAACTGTCTAGGTTACCTAGCGGGCACTTGGAGTATGTAGGTTAACTAGGGGGCACTTGGACTACGTAGGTTAACTAGCGGGCCCTTGGACGATGTAGGTTAACTAGCGGGCCCTTGGACTATGTAGGTTAACTAGCGGGCCCTTGGACTATGTAAGTTAACTAGCGGTCACTTGGACGATCTAGGTTGACTAGCGGATACTTGGACTATGTAGGTTAACTTGCGGGCCCTTAAACTATGTAGATTAACTAGAGGCACTTGGAGTATCTTCGTTAACTAGCGGGCCCTTGGACTATGTAGATTCCCTGGCGGGCACTTGGACTATGTATGTTCCAGAGTGGGCACTTGGACTATGTAGGTTCCCTAGCAGGCACTTGGACTATGTAGGTTCCCTAGCGGGCACTTGTACTATGTAGGTTAACTAGCGGACACTTGGACGATCTAGGTTAACTAGCCGGTACTTGGACTATGTAGGTTAACTAGCGGTACCTTGAACTATGTAGATTAACTAGCGGCACTTGGACTATCTACGTTAACTAGCGGGCCCTTGGACTATGTAGATTCCCTAGCGGGCACTTGGACTACGTAGGTTCCCTAGCGGGCACTTAGACTCTGTATGTTCCCTAGCGGGCACTTGGACTATATATGTTCCTTACGGACACTTGAACTATGTAAGTTAACTAACGGGCACTTGGACTACGTAGGTTAACTAGCGCGCCCTTGGACTATCTAGGTAACCTAGCGGGCACTTGGGCTATGTAGGTTAACTACCGGGCACTTGCACTATCTAGGTTACCTAACGGGCACTTGGACTATGTACGTTCCCTAGCGGGCACTTGGACTATCTATGTTAACTAGCGGGCACTTGGACTATGTAGGTTAACTAGGGGACATTTGCACTATATAGGTTACCTAGCGGCACTTGGACTATCTAGGTTAACTAGCGGGCACTTGGACTATGTAGGTTCCTTAGCGGGAATTTGGATATCTAGTTTACCTAGCGGGCACTTGGACTATGTAGGTTAACTAGCGGGCCCTTGGACTATCTAGGTTACATAGATGGAACTTGGATTTTATAGGTCACCTTGCGGGCACTTGGACTATGTAGGTTAACCGAGGCACTTGGACGATCTAAGTTAAATAGTGGGCCCTTGGACTATGTAGGTTAACGAACGGGCATTTGGACTATGTAGGTTACCTAGCAGGCACTTGGACTGTCTAGGTTACCTAGCGGGCACTTGGACTATCTAGGTTAGCGAACGGGCACTTGGACTATCTAGGTTAACGAAATGGCACTAGGACTATGTAGGTTACCTAGCGGGCACTTGTATTATCTAGGTTAGCTAACAGGAACTTGGAATATCTAGGTTACCTAGCAGGCACTTGGACTATGGAGGTTACCTTGCGGGCAATTGTACTATCTAGGTTACCTAACGGGAACTTGGACTATGTAGGTTAACTAGCATACACTTGGACGATCTAGGTTAACTAGTGGGCACTTGGAATATCTAGGTTAACTAGCGGGCCCTTGGACTATGTAGGTTAACTAGCAGGCACTTGGACTATGTAGGTTAACTAGCGGGAACTTGGACTATCTAGGTTAACTAGCTGACCTTGGACTATGTAGGTTAACTATCGGGCACTTGGACTATCTAGGTTAACTAGCGGGCACTTGGACTATCTATGTTAACTAGCGGGCACTTGCACAAAGCAGGTTCCCTAGCGGGAACTTTTACTATGTAGGTTCCCTAGCGGGCACTTGGACTATCTAGGTTCCCTACGGGCACTTGGACTATCTAGGATCCCTAACGGGCACTTGGACTATGTAGGTTCCTCTGCGGGCACTTGGACTATGTAGGTTCCCTATCAGGCTCTTGGACTATGTAGGTTAAATATCGGGCACTTGGACTATCTAGGTTAACTAGAGGGCACGTGGACTATCTAAGTTAATTAGCGGGCACTTGTACAATGCAGGTTCCCTAGCGGGCATTTTGAGTATGTAGGTTCCCTAGCGGGCACTTGGACTATATAAGTTCCCTAACGGGCACTTGGAATATATAGTTTCGCTAACGGGCACTTGGATTATGTAGGTTCCTCAGCGGGCACTTGGACTATGTAGGTTCCCTATTGGGCATTGGACTATGTAGGTTAACTAGCAGGCACTTGGACTGTCTAGGTTACCTAGCGGGCACTTGGACTATCTAGGTTAGCGAACGGGCACTTGGACTATCTAGGTTAACGAAATGGCACTAGGACTATGTAGGTTACCTAGCGGGCACTTGTATTATCTAGGTTAGCTAACAGGAACTTGGAATATCTAGGTTACCTAGCAGGCACTTGGACTATGGAGGTTACCTTGCGGGCAATTGTACTATCTAGGTTACCTAACGGGAACTTGGACTATGTAGGTTAACTAGCATACACTTGGACGATCTAGGTTAACTAGCGGGCACTTGGAATATCTAGGTTAACTAGCGGGCCCTTGGACTATGTAGGTTAACTAGCAGGCACTTGGACTATGTAGGTTAACTAGCGGGAACTTGGACTATCTAGGTTAACTAGCTGACCTTGGTCTATGTAGGTTAACTATCGGGCACTTGGACTATCTAGGTTAACTAGCGGGCACTTGGACTATCTATGTTAACTAGCGGGCACTTGCACAAAGCAGGTTCCCTAGCGGGCACTTTTACTATGTAGGTTCCCTAGCGGGCACTTGGACTATCTAGGTTCCCTACGGGCACTTGGACTATCTAGGTTAACTAGCGGGCACTTGGACTATGTAGGTTCCTTAGCGGGAATTTGGATATCTAGTTTACCTAGCGGGCACTTGGACTATGTAGGTTAACTAGCGGGCCCTTGGACTATCTAGGTTACATAGATGGAACTTGGATTTTATAGGTCACCTTGCGGGCACTTGGACTATGTAGGTTAACCGAGGCACTTGGACGATCTAAGTTAAATAGTGGGCCCTTGGACTATGTAGGTTAACGAACGGGCATTTGGACTATGTAGGTTACCTAGCAGGCACTTGGACTGTCTAGGTTACCTAGCGGGCACTTGGACTATCTAGGTTAGCGAATGGGCACTTGGACTATCTAGGTTAACGAAATGGCACTAGGACTATGTAGGTTACCTAGCGGGCACTTGTATTATCTAGGTTAGCTAACAGGAACTTGGAATATCTAGGTTACCTAGCAGGCACTTGGACTATGGAGGTTACCTTGCGGGCAATTGTACTATCTAGGTTACCTAACGGGAACTTGGACTATGTAGGTTAACTAGCATACACTTGGACGATCTAGGTTAACTAGTGGGCACTTGGAATATCTAGGTTAACTAGCGGGCCCTTGGACTATGTAGGTTAACTAGCAGGCACTTGGACTATGTAGGTTAACTAGCGGGAACTTGGACTATCTAGGTTAACTAGCTGACCTTGGACTATGTAGGTTAACTATCGGGCACTTGGACTATCTAGGTTAACTAGCGGGCACTTGGACTATCTATGTTAACTAGCGGGCACTTGCACAAAGCAGGTTCCCTAGCGGGAACTTTTACTATGTAGGTTCCCTAGCGGGCACTTGGACTATCTAGGTTCCCTACGGGCACTTGGACTATCTAGGATCCCTAACGGGCACTTGGACTATGTAGGTTCCTCTGCGGGCACTTGGACTATGTAGGTTCCCTATCAGGCTCTTGGACTATGTAGGTTAAATATCGGGCACTTGGACTATCTAGGTTAACTAGAGGGCACGTGGACTATCTAAGTTAATTAGCGGGCACTTGTACAATGCAGGTTCCCTAGCGGGCATTTTGAGTATGTAGGTTCCCTAGCGGGCACTTGGACTATATAAGTTCCCTAACGGGCACTTGGAATATATAGTTTCGCTAACGGGCACTTGGATTATGTAGGTTCCTCAGCGGGCACTTGGACTATGTAGGTTCCCTATTGGGCATTGGACTATGTAGGTTAACTAGCAGGCACTTGGACTGTCTAGGTTACCTAGCGGGCACTTGGACTATCTAGGTTAGCGAACGGGCACTTGGACTATCTAGGTTAACGAAATGGCACTAGGACTATGTAGGTTACCTAGCGGGCACTTGTATTATCTAGGTTAGCTAACAGGAACTTGGAATATCTAGGTTACCTAGCAGGCACTTGGACTATGGAGGTTACCTTGCGGGCAATTGTACTATCTAGGTTACCTAACGGGAACTTGGACTATGTAGGTTAACTAGCATACACTTGGACGATCTAGGTTAACTAGCGGGCACTTGGAATATCTAGGTTAACTAGCGGGCCCTTGGACTATGTAGGTTAACTAGCAGGCACTTGGACTATGTAGGTTAACTAGCGGGAACTTGGACTATCTAGGTTAACTAGCTGACCTTGGTCTATGTAGGTTAACTATCGGGCACTTGGACTATCTAGGTTAACTAGCGGGCACTTGGACTATCTATGTTAACTAGCGGGCACTTGCACAAAGCAGGTTCCCTAGCGGGCACTTTTACTATGTAGGTTCCCTAGCGGGCACTTGGACTATCTAGGTTCCCTACGGGCACTTGGACTATCTAGGTTCCATAACGGGCACTTGGACTATGTAGGTTCCTCTGCGGGCACTTGGACTATGTAGGTTCCCTATCAGGCTCTTGGACTATGTAGGTTAAATATCGGGCACTTGGACTATCTAGGTTAACTAGAGGGCACGTGGACTATCTAAGTTAATTAGCGTGCACTTGTACAATGCAGGTTCCCTAGCGGGCATTTTGAGTATGTAGGTTCCCTGGCGGGCACTTGGACTATATAAGTTCCCTAACGGGCACTTGGAATATATAGGTTCGCTATCGGGCACTTGGACTATGTAGGTTCCTCAGCGGGCACTTGGACTATGTAGGTTCCCTATTGGGCATTGGACTATGTAGGTTAACTAGCAGGACCTTGGACTATCTAAGATACCTAGCGGGCACTTGGACTATGTAGTTTAACTAGCGGACACTTGGACAATCTAGGTTACCAAGCGGGCACTTGAACTATGTACATACCTTGGCGGGCACTTGGACTATCTAGGTTACCTAGCGGGCACTTGGACTATGTACGTGCCCTAGCGGGCACTTGGACTATCTAGGTTAACTAGAGGGCCCTTGGACTATGTAGGTTAACTAGCGGGCACTTGGATTATCTAGGATAACTGGCGGGCACTTAGACGATCTAGGTTAACTAGCGGGCACTTGGACTATCTAGGTTAACTAACGGGCCCTTATACTATCTAGGTTTACTAGCGGGCACTTGGACTATCTAGGTTAACTAGCGGGCACTTGGGCTATGTAGTTTCCCTAGTGGGCTTTGGATTATTTAGGTTACCTAGTGGGCACTTGGACTATGTAGGTTACCTAGCAGGCACTTGGACTATCTAGGTTAACGAAATGGCACTAGGACTATGTAGGTTACCTAGCGGGCACTTGTATTATCTTGGTTAGCTAACAGGAACTTGGAATATCTAGGTTACCTAGCAGGCACTTGGACTATGGAGGTTACCTTGCGGGCACTTGTACTATCTAGGTTACCTAACGGGAACTTGGACTATGTAGGTTAACTAGCATACACTTGGACGATCTAGGTTAACTAGCGGGCACTTGGAATATCTAGGTTAACTAGCGGGCCCTTGGACTATGTAGGTTAACTAGCAGGCACTTGGACTATGTAGGTTAACTAGCGGGAACTTGGACTATCTAGGTTAACTAGCTGACCTTGGACTATGTAGGTTAACTATTGGGCACTTGGACTATCTAGGTTAACTAGCGGGCACTTGCACAAAGCAGGTTCCCTAGCGGGCACTTTTACTATGTAGGTTCCCTAGCGGGCACTTGGACTATCTAGGTTCCCTACGGGCACTTGGACTATGTAGGTTACCTAGCGGGCACTTGTATTATCTAGGTTAGCTAACAGGAACTTGGAATATCTAGGTTACCTAGCAGGCACTTGGACTATGGAGGTTACCTTGCGGGCACTTGTACTATCTAGGTTACCTAACGGGAACTTGGACTATGTAGGTTAACTAGCATACACTTGGACGATCTAGGTTAACTAGCGGGCACTTGGAATATCTAGGTTAACTAGCGGGCCCTTGGACTATGTAGGTTAACTAGCAGGCACTTGGACTATGTAGGTTAACTAGCGGGAACTTGGACTATCTAGGTTAACTAGCTGACCTTGGTCTATGTAGGTTAACTATCGGGCACTTGGACTATCTAGGTTAACTAGCGGGCACTTGGACTATCTATGTTAACTAGCGGGCACTTGCACAAAGCAGGTTCCCTAGCGGGCACTTTTACTATGTAGGTTCCCTAGCGGGCACTTGGACTATCTAGGTTCCCTACGGGCACTTGGACTATCTAGGTTAACTAGCGGGCACTTGGACTATGTAGGTTCCTTAGCGGGAATTTGGATATCTAGTTTACCTAGCGGGCACTTGGACTATGTAGGTTAACTAGCGGGCCCTTGGACTATCTAGGTTACATAGATGGAACTTGGATTTTATAGGTCACCTTGCGGGCACTTGGACTATGTAGGTTAACCGAGGCACTTGGACGATCTAAGTTAAATAGTGGGCCCTTGGACTATGTAGGTTAACGAACGGGCATTTGGACTATGTAGGTTACCTAGCAGGCACTTGGACTGTCTAGGTTACCTAGCGGGCACTTGGACTATCTAGGTTAGCGAATGGGCACTTGGACTATCTAGGTTAACGAAATGGCACTAGGACTATGTAGGTTACCTAGCGGGCACTTGTATTATCTAGGTTAGCTAACAGGAACTTGGAATATCTAGGTTACCTAGCAGGCACTTGGACTATGGAGGTTACCTTGCGGGCAATTGTACTATCTAGGTTACCTAACGGGAACTTGGACTATGTAGGTTAACTAGCATACACTTGGACGATCTAGGTTAACTAGTGGGCACTTGGAATATCTAGGTTAACTAGCGGGCCCTTGGACTATGTAGGTTAACTAGCAGGCACTTGGACTATGTAGGTTAACTAGCGGGAACTTGGACTATCTAGGTTAACTAGCTGACCTTGGACTATGTAGGTTAACTATCGGGCACTTGGACTATCTAGGTTAACTAGCGGGCACTTGGACTATCTATGTTAACTAGCGGGCACTTGCACAAAGCAGGTTCCCTAGCGGGAACTTTTACTATGTAGGTTCCCTAGCGGGCACTTGGACTATCTAGGTTCCCTACGGGCACTTGGACTATCTAGGATCCCTAACGGGCACTTGGACTATGTAGGTTCCTCTGCGGGCACTTGGACTATGTAGGTTCCCTATCAGGCTCTTGGACTATGTAGGTTAAATATCGGGCACTTGGACTATCTAGGTTAACTAGAGGGCACGTGGACTATCTAAGTTAATTAGCGGGCACTTGTACAATGCAGGTTCCCTAGCGGGCATTTTGAGTATGTAGGTTCCCTAGCGGGCACTTGGACTATATAAGTTCCCTAACGGGCACTTGGAATATATAGTTTCGCTAACGGGCACTTGGATTATGTAGGTTCCTCAGCGGGCACTTGGACTATGTAGGTTCCCTATTGGGCATTGGACTATGTAGGTTAACTAGCAGGCACTTGGACTGTCTAGGTTACCTAGCGGGCACTTGGACTATCTAGGTTAGCGAACGGGCACTTGGACTATCTAGGTTAACGAAATGGCACTAGGACTATGTAGGTTACCTAGCGGGCACTTGTATTATCTAGGTTAGCTAACAGGAACTTGGAATATCTAGGTTACCTAGCAGGCACTTGGACTATGGAGGTTACCTTGCGGGCAATTGTACTATCTAGGTTACCTAACGGGAACTTGGACTATGTAGGTTAACTAGCATACACTTGGACGATCTAGGTTAACTAGCGGGCACTTGGAATATCTAGGTTAACTAGCGGGCCCTTGGACTATGTAGGTTAACTAGCAGGCACTTGGACTATGTAGGTTAACTAGCGGGAACTTGGACTATCTAGGTTAACTAGCTGACCTTGGTCTATGTAGGTTAACTATCGGGCACTTGGACTATCTAGGTTAACTAGCGGGCACTTGGACTATCTATGTTAACTAGCGGGCACTTGCACAAAGCAGGTTCCCTAGCGGGCACTTTTACTATGTAGGTTCCCTAGCGGGCACTTGGACTATCTAGGTTCCCTACGGGCACTTGGACTATCTAGGTTCCCTAACGGGCACTTGGACTATGTAGGTTCCTCTGCGGGCACTTGGACTATGTAGGTTCCCTATCAGGCTCTTGGACTATGTAGGTTAAATATCGGGCACTTGGACTATCTAGGTTAACTAGAGGGCACGTGGACTATCTAAGTTAATTAGCGTGCACTTGTACAATGCAGGTTCCCTAGCGGGCATTTTGAGTATGTAGGTTCCCTGGCGGGCACTTGGACTATATAAGTTCCCTAACGGGCACTTGGAATATATAGGTTCGCTATCGGGCACTTGGACTATGTAGGTTCCTCAGCGGGCACTTGGACTATGTAGGTTCCCTATTGGGCATTGGACTATGTAGGTTAACTAGCAGGACCTTGGACTATCTAAGATACCTAGCGGGCACTTGGACTATGTAGTTTAACTAGCGGACACTTGGACAATCTAGGTTACCAAGCGGGCACTTGAACTATGTACATACCTTGGCGGGCACTTGGACTATCTAGGTTACCTAGCGGGCACTTGGACTATGTACGTGCCCTAGCGGGCACTTGGACTATCTAGGTTAACTAGAGGGCCCTTGGACTATGTAGGTTAACTAGCGGGCACTTGGATTATCTAGGATAACTGGCGGGCACTTAGACGATCTAGGTTAACTAGCGGGCACTTGGACTATCTAGGTTAACTAACGGGCCCTTATACTATCTAGGTTTACTAGCGGGCACTTGGACTATCTAGGTTAACTAGCGGGCACTTGGGCTATGTAGTTTCCCTAGTGGGCTTTGGATTATTTAGGTTACCTAGTGGGCACTTGGACTATGTAGGTTACCTAGCAGGCACTTGGACTATCTAGGTTAACGAAATGGCACTAGGACTATGTAGGTTACCTAGCGGGCACTTGTATTATCTTGGTTAGCTAACAGGAACTTGGAATATCTAGGTTACCTAGCAGGCACTTGGACTATGGAGGTTACCTTGCGGGCACTTGTACTATCTAGGTTACCTAACGGGAACTTGGACTATGTAGGTTAACTAGCATACACTTGGACGATCTAGGTTAACTAGCGGGCACTTGGAATATCTAGGTTAACTAGCGGGCCCTTGGACTATGTAGGTTAACTAGCAGGCACTTGGACTATGTAGGTTAACTAGCGGGAACTTGGACTATCTAGGTTAACTAGCTGACCTTGGACTATGTAGGTTAACTATTGGGCACTTGGACTATCTAGGTTAACTAGCGGGCACTTGCACAAAGCAGGTTCCCTAGCGGGCACTTTTACTATGTAGGTTCCCTAGCGGGCACTTGGACTATCTAGGTTCCCTACGGGCACTTGGACTATGTAGGTTACCTAGCGGGCACTTGTATTATCTAGGTTAGCTAACAGGAACTTGGAATATCTAGGTTACCTAGCAGGCACTTGGACTATGGAGGTTACCTTGCGGGCACTTGTACTATCTAGGTTACCTAACGGGAACTTGGACTATGTAGGTTAACTAGCATACACTTGGACGATCTAGGTTAACTAGCGGGCACTTGGAATATCTAGGTTAACTAGCGGGCCCTTGGACTATGTAGGTTAACTAGCAGGCACTTGGACTATGTAGGTTAACTAGCGGGAACTTGGACTATCTAGGTTAACTAGCTGACCTTGGTCTATGTAGGTTAACTATCGGGCACTTGGACTATCTAGGTTAACTAGCGGGCACTTGGACTATCTATGTTAACTAGCGGGCACTTGCACAAAGCAGGTTCCCTAGCGGGCACTTTTACTATGTAGGTTCCCTAGCGGGCACTTGGACTATCTAGGTTCCCTACGGGCACTTGGACTATCTAGGTTAACTAGCGGGCACTTGGACTATGTAGGTTCCTTAGCGGGAATTTGGATATCTAGTTTACCTAGCGGGCACTTGGACTATGTAGGTTAACTAGCGGGCCCTTGGACTATCTAGGTTACATAGATGGAACTTGGATTTTATAGGTCACCTTGCGGGCACTTGGACTATGTAGGTTAACCGAGGCACTTGGACGATCTAAGTTAAATAGTGGGCCCTTGGACTATGTAGGTTAACGAACGGGCATTTGGACTATGTAGGTTACCTAGCAGGCACTTGGACTGTCTAGGTTACCTAGCGGGCACTTGGACTATCTAGGTTAGCGAATGGGCACTTGGACTATCTAGGTTAACGAAATGGCACTAGGACTATGTAGGTTACCTAGCGGGCACTTGTATTATCTAGGTTAGCTAACAGGAACTTGGAATATCTAGGTTACCTAGCAGGCACTTGGACTATGGAGGTTACCTTGCGGGCAATTGTACTATCTAGGTTACCTAACGGGAACTTGGACTATGTAGGTTAACTAGCATACACTTGGACGATCTAGGTTAACTAGTGGGCACTTGGAATATCTAGGTTAACTAGCGGGCCCTTGGACTATGTAGGTTAACTAGCAGGCACTTGGACTATGTAGGTTAACTAGCGGGAACTTGGACTATCTAGGTTAACTAGCTGACCTTGGACTATGTAGGTTAACTATCGGGCACTTGGACTATCTAGGTTAACTAGCGGGCACTTGGACTATCTATGTTAACTAGCGGGCACTTGCACAAAGCAGGTTCCCTAGCGGGAACTTTTACTATGTAGGTTCCCTAGCGGGCACTTGGACTATCTAGGTTCCCTACGGGCACTTGGACTATCTAGGATCCCTAACGGGCACTTGGACTATGTAGGTTCCTCTGCGGGCACTTGGACTATGTAGGTTCCCTATCAGGCTCTTGGACTATGTAGGTTAAATATCGGGCACTTGGACTATCTAGGTTAACTAGAGGGCACGTGGACTATCTAAGTTAATTAGCGGGCACTTGTACAATGCAGGTTCCCTAGCGGGCATTTTGAGTATGTAGGTTCCCTA